>NW_027113379.1:708664-713437 GCF_000696795.3 Halyomorpha halys
ATAAAAAATCAAATACAATTAAACTAAAAAATTATAAATATTATAAAGAGATAATTTCTGCATTTACAATTATAAACGTGTAAATATTTACAATTATAAACGAAAATCTAAGACAGAAAATATATAAAGCTTTTTTGAAACTTTCAATTGTTATTCTTCTGGAATTGGGTGGACAGAAGGTTGTTGAAGATACAGGATTTGAAGATTGGAAGGGTATTAGAAATATGGTGATGTATTTCATGAAAATCCTAAACAAAAACGTTTAAATAAGTGTATACACGTTGATAGTGCAACCTGCTTTTTCATAACTTTCTTTTTATTTTTTATTAGTTATAATTATTATTATTTATACTATATAAATAAAATTCTGACATAACTAGCTAGAGCAATAACTCTGGATCTGACATGATATGGAGACTTTTGATATCAGAGGACAGGAAACCACTCTATATAAAGCTTAATATAGAATAGAGTGGGAATCTGTATTCTATCATTAGTCAGACACATAACCGTTCCAGATTTTAGTAAAAAGGTATTTTTATACCATCATTTAACAACACCAAAATGACTATTTTTAAAATTATTTAAATACTCTATTGATTCTTTTATTTTTATCAAGCCTTTTTATGTTATATGATGTTATGATTATTTTCTTATAATTATATTTAATTATAAACAACTTTATTGTTGTTGTTTGTTTTTAGTGGGATTTATTTTTTATTATTAAATATCAATCAAAAAGATTAAGGAAAAACTTTTAAAGCTCATTTTTATGAGATTTTTTATGATACTCTTTAATATAAAACTAGATAATAATAAATATTTAACACAGTCTTATTCTATACTTATACACTTCACACTTCTGTAATGTTTTGACCTTTTCTATTGGTTATTTTCAAACATTTGAACTGGCAGTATTTTTCATTGATCTAACACAGAATAACCATCTCATTCAATTTTCAATATTTCTATGGGTTGAGCTACTGTTTAATTTCAGCTATATAATGTTCAATAATTTTTAATATATGTTATTACTAATTGAAAAGTTTTTGATAAGTCAGATTCTATTGAGATTTTACTAATTTTTAGGTCAGCGGATTACAACAATCCAACTTGATGGGGTTCAATATTTCATTAGCAGAATGAACCCATATTCACCAGAACTCAACTATTTTCTTGCTTACCAGTACTGCAGATCTATAGGCCTTCAGTTGGCTTCATTTGAAACAAAGGAAAAGTCAGATTCAATAATGCAATATTTACGGAATGCAGGTAATTTCATATTACATATATTTATCAAACAATCTCGTCTAATCATAAGAGAAATTCAAATATTAAATATGGTTCATTTATACCGAGATTTATGTTAATGGTAATAATAAGCATTAGAATTATTTTTAAAATTAATTGGCTGTTTATTGGCTATTATTGCAAAATAAACTGATTATTAACTGTATTCAAAATGTAAGACCATGGAAAATTTAGGTGAAAGAAACACATTGCTTCAGATGAAAATCCTGCTAATAAAAAATGAAATAAATACAGTATCATGGCCGTAATATGATATTATAAATAAAGTATAATGCATAGATAAAAATGTGAAGGAAATTTAGGTTAAGGAACTCACTAAATTAGTGAAAATATTCTTTAAATAAAAAAATGAATAAAATCTAAGCATAATATGATTGTATTTATAAGCAGTTTGGTGAAGATTGTATAAAAGCAGCTGAGTGATTCATTGATATTTCAAATATTTCCTAATAATACATTTTTTTTTTTCAAAAAGCTTTATTAAATAAAATGTTCCCAATGCATCTAACAATATATTTATAATTATAAATTTAATACAATGTACAACTTGTTTAGGCTACAATAAATATGACTTCTGGACTGCTGGTAATAGACTTGGAACAGATATGTTGATTTGGATGAGTACTGGTTTACCATTCAATGCAACCTTTGATTACATGAGAAAAGCTCCTGGAGATGACATGCCCGTTGCAAGGCAGCTTGGAGCAGTTGAACAACGGTAAAATGTTTTAAAATTTTATCAGTTTTCATAATTTATATATTTATATTGGTCCTGATACAAAAATATTCAGACATATTACTTCCTTGTCTAAGTTATTTAAATAAGTATATCAAGATATAAAACTTCTTTAACAACAAATTATCCACAATTGGGTGTGATGTATTAGTGTTATAAAGTATAGTTTCTAACAGCTTAATTTTTAGCTCGATTCCCCTCTACTTTTCTGATTTATGACTTGGCTTAGTGTGAAATTCCTTTGATTAACGAATTGATTAAGTAATACAGTTTTGATTTTATATTATGATAAAATTTTGATTTGAATCTTTTTTTTGGAAGAACTTATTATTAAAAAATAAATAACTCTTATTGTTTATATAAATTCTTGAAATTAATAATCCAACTATTTCCTTGCAATTTGATAATACATTATTCAGTTGTTTTTTTTTGCCATCTTCAAAGTTATACAATCACAATAAACAAATATCAGTTAGTAAATGTTACAATGACTCTATCATATAAAAATTAATCCAGAAAAACAATAATATGATATAAGTTAAAGTTTTTTTTAATTAAAGATGTTATTTAATAAAAATTTCAGAAAGGACAGTGGAGCAGCAAATGGCTGTGTAGCATTGAGAGCACCTGATCTTATTTGGGACACTGATGATTGTACAAACATAAAGGATTTTATCTGTGAACAGACACGATGCTATTACTACAATTATGGGTCCATACCAGTTTCCTCTGCTCAGGGGTAAGCAGGTGAGAATTAGTAAAAAGATTAGGAATGCTTGATACTTTGAATCAAGCAAAAATAAGAATAAAAAAATTAATTAATTGAAAGAAACGATTCTATCAAAAAAATAAATTATAATTCAGTAGTTACTGATAATTTTTATCTGTAAATGAAGTAAATAAAAGCAAAACTAACTCATGGGGCTGAACGAGTTACTGAAATTTATAATAAAAATCAATGTTATTTTTAATAAAATTGTGGCCCAAAGCATCACAGTTGAGCGTGATTCTGACCAAATCACCTCCCAGCACAATTTTTGGTCTAGTAATAGTACTTCCTTACAATATACTGAACCCTTGACTCTTCATGGGTTGTATTGGTGCAGAGTTAAAGTAAAATATTTCCAATAATAAAATAGCACCAATAGAATTTGTTTTCATATTTTTGTTAATAAATGATACATTATATGTATATTTCAAAAATAAAGAAATTACTTCCACAACATTTGTTAAATATTCTAAGGTTTAAATATTAAAACATTTATTTGAATTTAAATGTTTAATAATATTTTTTATTATTTCTAATGTTTAAAAAATTACAATATCAATAACTTTTAAAATATGAAAATTGTCATTTCATCAAAATAAATCAACTATAGATATAAAATGATATTTACCTTAATTAATGTTTTTTGTTGATCATTTTAATAATATTAGTATTGCATTCAGTACTTATATTCATAAATATAAGGCCAAATACTGAAAAAAATTGAAACCTGATTTACCAATAAATGATAAAAAGTATCAATAGAAATAGAATAATATATGTGTAAGACAGAGAAATATGGATTTTCCTAAATACTTTATGTGTTAAAGCGAATAGTTATATAATTATTAATCATTATAAAAATGTATTATTTAAATTATATATCCAGGAGAAAATCATGAGTCAAGTTTATTCAACAAACTGGATATGGATATACTTTTATTAAGTAATAATAGTACCAAATATGTTAATTCATTATCGGTTATGTTTGAAAATATAATTTATACATACCATCATTCTTAATGTTGACATATAATTATTATTTTTATATTGAAACTGACTATAGAAATATTTTTTATTTCACTCGTGTTTTCTTAAGATTTTTTATTATTAGTTTTTAATAATATTATTTATATATTTATATTTCCTTGAAAATTAAATTAAATAAAATCATTTATTTTTTCAAGGAATTATAAAATGAAAAAGATGTCCACTATGTCAACAGAAGCAACAACTGAGAAAACAACGACTAAGACTTCTAGTACGACAGAATTACCTTCTAGCAGTACAATGGAAGATACCACATTAGACACATTAGACTACAGCACAGAAAATGAAGTTAATGATACAGCTGGTGATGAAACTACCATTACACCTATCAGAGCTCGTACAATGATGCGCAACTCAGCTGAAACTAATGACTCAGACACCCAGGAAAATGTACCATGGTCCTGGGCAAGAAATATTATGCTTGAAAAACCTGTACTCAAGAAGTCTGCTACTTTGTGATTTATATAAATTAATACTCTGAATCTTCTTTTAAATATGACTGAACATAAAAATTAAAAATCAAATTTTCTTAGTTGGTAATGTAGTTTTGATTAGGAAGTCTGGTAAAGAAAACAAAATCAAAATATTGATGTTAAATTATTGTCAATACAATGTAGTGTGGAAGGTATATGTGCTGTGAGCTAATTTTTTTTTAGGTATGAGTGTCCTTGTTTAATGTTTCTGCAATCCTACTGTATTGCTTAATATATATATTTATAGGTTTGTACAAAACATAAACTTTAATTATAAAATATCTTACATTATTATGTAAATTGGTATGTATTTCATATGTTTTGATATAGTATTAATTTATTTCCTGCTACTATAAGAATTTTGGTAATAAAAATATGTTCAAGAATCAATTTAAATATTCAAAAAATGCTCAATAACAAAACTGCACCCACATACT
>NW_027113379.1:713912-722073 GCF_000696795.3 Halyomorpha halys
GGAGTTTTCATTTATTTTGTCTATATTTTAACACAATGACTAAATTAGATACAAACTTGGCTTCCAGATATCTTAAATTATATTTATAAATCAAAATATTCCTGTTTATTTCTGAGAATAGTATCAATGCTTCAAGCACTATTATAAAATTACATGAGTTATAGTTTGTGAAACAATTCACCATTTTGGAATCTATTGTTCCTTAATAAGGAATAGGTTTCATATCGTTTTTTTTTTTAATTTTCAAAAAAATGGTCTAATATGAAATACAACCTTATCAATTTTGATCAGGCATTACTTTGATCTGTGTTTATCCATTAAACTTATTCATTATTAGTTTTACATTATTATTACTTATTATATACCATTTGTGCTTGAACACATCTTTTTCCCCAATAATAATAAAAACTATAATGGATCAGATCATAATGGAATTGCTTGTGCTTCTTTCCTCTAAAGGAATAACCAGGAAAACTAGCAAGGTGAGAATTGTTCATCTCATCAACTTCACATCATGACATTTCAAAACATTTGCTAAAACAAGTTTATGGATTTGGACCTAAACGTTGTTGGTTTTGGTCATTGATCCATAGAAAAGTGCAAATCAGGTCGTCAATGTTACCAATTTTAAACAAAGATTTGAGGTCATTTTAAAATAAAGTTCCCAAGTTTATCATTATTTAGACCAATCAGTATATGCCCATGCAGTGCCAAGGAAGAGATGATATACAGTTATATTTGCTAAAACAATTGACTACCTTCTATAGAAGATCTCTTCCAGCCAATAACAGAGGAAAGGTAAGAAATGCCTAACAATTTTACAAAGATCACAAGATACAAAACCCTTGAAAGAATACCAAATACTGAATCTAAATGCTTTATACCCTTTAACTATCTGAATACAATATACAAACTCCTTGTAATTACTTCAATTATTGCTTCAAAAATGAATGATCATTTAGTGAATAGTGAATTTTAATCTCTAGAATGATAGGGATGAAGGAAAGGAGCTACAAGCTGCAAGGAACAGCTAGTGATAGACTCATTTCAACCAGTTTTAACAAGTTTATTACTTTCATCCAAGCACAATAACCTCTAATACGACTTATAAAATTATGGAACACAAGAACAACAATATGGGTACAGGGTGCTAAGGTTTTATTTTCAATTTTATCAAGCACAATTTCTTGAGGTATGTAACAAAGTGATTTTCAAATTCTTTTATGGCTTTATATAGCCTGTTATTCTCTAGTTACATACTGTTGAGCAACTTGATTGTGTTTCAATTAGAAATATGTGACAACCAATATACTTTTAGCCATATTCTCTATATAAAGCTTGAAGCTGTATGAAAAATATAAAGATTAATTAAAATGAATGATATAATTAGTTAGAACATTTATCTGAATGTAATTTGATCTCAGACAGTGTACAATAGTAATTTCACAAATGGATCTAACATATAATATAAGATAATAAATATATATTAAACCAATTTCGTGGAGATTTATATTAATACATCAAGAAAATCAGGATATTAAAATTATAAAGACAAAAAAAAATGCAATTAAATAACTAATTAGTAAGAGAAAAGACAGCAGGAGGGTTTAAGGAGTCATATATGGTCAAAAATATAATGCATCTCAATAACTTATGAGGAATGTCATTGGTAGTGTGAAGTTTTGGAATAATAAACTACTCAACTACCTACAAGAAATGGATCTTTTGGTAAATAAGATAATGGTTAATCCTAAAATTTATCATCTCAATTTAGTTTATTAAAACAATCTATCTCATCTTATAGTAGATTATACCATACAACACAAAATCCCATGAATATGTATTTATGAAAAGTTCTACAATCTATGAGAGAAATGGATAAAAATTATACTGCCCTTATTCAAATATGTAACTTCAGGAAATAAGTAGTTATGACCATTTTAAAACTGTTTAGAAGGAAATGTAATTGTATGGCTGTTTCTATGTTCAGCTATATGAACCTGACATTGATATGCATGCGATTATATGTGCACTAGTTATATTTTGGTTGTTAAAGACAAAATAATACTTCATATTATAACAAAAATATATTAGTACAAAAAGTTACAAATAGTTATGTTATAAAATTATATATGAGTGTGATTAACGTTTTACTTGTTATTTTATTTATTGGTAAACTTTTTAAATACATCCATTTTAATGAAATAAGACCTCTGAATACAACTTGATTGAATTAGCTTTAAAAAGGATTATTCTTAATTACTATTTGAAATTCAAATATTTAAGTACAATGCAACTGTAAAAAATATTTGATCTGTAACAAAACTGAAAATTTAAAAAAAAAAAAGTTCAATATTAATTTACCTCAACAGACTAAATAATTAAAAACATACAATAATCCATAAAAATAAATGCTTTATATTAGACATTTATCTGTTTGGATACTAGTGACAGATTTTAGATTGTATTAAACAAGAAAAATTGATATACAAGTATCAAGCTGAGAGAAGGCTCATTGTGTAAGTACACTAGTCAAAAAAATTTTGAGACTATCTTGCAATATTTTCCAGTAAATAAATACTATAATGGATTATATAAATCTTGACAACTATAATGTCTCTTAAATTAAATGAAGTAATACAAAAATATAAATGCAATATAAATAAATCCAAACAATGCAATATATATTTGGTATTCCACTGAGCCCATGGAACTATGCTCACAAATAACAAAGATAAAAAATTTATATAATTTTCATATTTTAGTAGAACAGTTAAACTAAGATTTTTCCTCTACATCAAACCCCGTTTGATTTAAAGCATTAGCTTCAGGTTCTCCTTTGTCTTCTTTTGTCATATTATACCCAATTTCATGGTATCTTATTGGATAAGTGAGCTGATTACCTTTATCCCATGTAAACAGTTCCTGATAAAAAAAAAAAGTTATTAATTAATATACCGGAATTATTACTAAGTAATCATTATTACTTTGTATAAGCATTGAAATTTCACAAAAATACATAAAATTACTATTAAAAAATAATAGCCTAGGAATGACCTTATTATGCATTGAAATTATTGTATTATTTTGTTAAGCATAGTTGACATTTTTTTAAGCATTTTAATCTTTATTAATGTGATATAATTGTTAGACCAAATGCTATTTCTTCTGGAAAAGTATTCTTTTATAGAGCAATTAATAGAAATATCTGATCCACCAGGCTATTTAATTAGTTACTTTAATAATTTATCAAAATTATAGTTTTTTTTTTATTTTGAATAACATATCACATAAGAACTCTCAACTATATGCTCTATCACATAAATCTGTTACTTAATAAAATTTCTTTACTTGAAAAGTGTGGTTTTATTTTAACAAATCGAATAAATAATATTGTTTATTTATTGAATTTTTTTGTGTAAATTAATATGTAGTAATAATTGCATAAAATATAAATTTATTAAAAATTAAGTGTTATTTAATAGTAGAAAAAGCATAAAATACATTAGAAGCATCTATAAAATTGAAAAAAAAAAAAAAAGTGGCTAATTATACATTATAGCATCTGAGGATGTGAGACAGAATGTGTGCATGTGATTTTCATGTACTTAATATCATAATTAAAATATACCTTATTTCGTGGATTGTAACCTATCATAGTGGTTTTCCTAAATGGATTTGTAAATTCCACATTTACATCTTCTAGTAATAGGTTTTTGTATAGATCCAAAGCGAACCTAAAAAAAAATATGTAGGTCCATTAAAATTTTCGAATAAAGAAAAATAAAAATAAGGTTTTTTTAAGTATTTATTTTTCTGTTTAATATATTATTCAAAGTGTTTCCTTTCTATTTTTATCATAGCTTAAACTAAAAACAAAAATAAATATTTTGAGTGAACATTACAAATATAGACCAAGAATTCCTAAACCTGAAATGAAATTCACTTCATGTAAGTAAACTACTTAAATTTCCTGATTTGGATAAAATCCATTAAATATAAAAATTAATATATGCAGAGGTTAAAGTGAGTGATGGCAGCTTATTAACCATATGATGTAAATATAATGAAGAAAAATTATTTTTCAATTTCATATACCATTGATTTCTAAAAATTAAAAAAAAAATGTGTACCATATTTATTATTGTATATACCACATAAATAGTCTCCCCTTAAAGATAGATGAATGTGGCTTTTCACACATATATGAAGGGAATGTAAAAATATACTTTGGTTTTTATTAGATATTTTACTTCAGGCTAAATATTTTGATTACCTTAAATTAACTAGTTCTGCATATCCCATGAGTTATTAACTGTTATTTAAGTTAAGTTAGAGGGTTTTGAAACCAAGGAAACCAATTTAACTCCTACAGTCACATGTTCCTTACAGAATCCACCTCATTTTGGTTGTAAAAGTTTTTTATATAGGCAAGCTCTTTTTAATTAACTGCTTGTAGTTTTTGATTACCCATAAATTGAAACAATAAAAATTTTATTATATGTTTTTGTCAGTGTAAATAAATAAAAATACCCTCCAAACATAATGAAAATGTGTCCAGGTCTCCCAGATTGTATACTTATAATAGATACTCTTTACTAATAAACTGTTCAAACTATTTTCATAAATATTATTTTTAATTCTAAAATATATAAATAAATAAATAAAAGAAAGAAAGATCCAAAACCTTACTTAAATAAATCATAATAAAGTTTATTATAGGAATTCAAAATGTTTCACTCCTAACTTAAACAAAAAATTGCAATAATAAATAATTATTACAAATTAAAAATAAGTGCTTATAATCAGAAATAAGAGTATCAAACTAGGAGGTGAATAATAATGATATAAATAATTAATAATACAATAAAATGAATAATATTAGGATAATTTATTATTTACCTTATATTAGTTTTTCTGTCTGTTGTACTGTCTACAGCATACAATACTCCGCATACAATGAACATTTCACCAGCCTTTTGATGTTTCAAGCTAATATTCCAAGCAAACTGGATATCAAAGTTATAAGCATCTACTTTAATCACCGCTGTGTTATTAGTGATTGGTAGACCATAAATAACCCACAAACCATTATCATCTATAGCGAAATCCATATAATTATAGAAAGTAGTGTAAAGAAAATTTGACTCATTTGCTAAAGCATGTGGAACTTGCAAAATTTGGCTCCTTTCACTACTTAATTCATATTTCACAATATGTGGCTTTTGTTTGTGATTATAGTAAAATGATCCATTATAAATAGTGTGTGCATTACCCTAAAAAAAAAATATATATATATTTAAGCTCCCAAAATAACGAAGAATTAATAAATAAGTGTAATAATATTTATAATTTCTCTAAATTTACTTATTCTACTATTATTATTACCCCAATTTAATATATTTTTAATTTATTATTTTACTTATTAAATCAATTGCAGCCCCAGAGTTGAATGTCAAGATTCATTTTTCGGGGATGCAGTTAAATAAATATTGAATGACCCAGGTGGGAAATGAACACACAACCTTCTGAACCAAGCACTCTGGGACTTTCACACCGATGTACTTAGCTCTCTAGTCCTTTAATCAAAACTTTATTTATAAATATTATATATAAATATAAATTATGTATAACAAAACCAACTTTTGACTTAGCTTTAAATTTAGTTTGATATAATGTCATACATACTGAAAATGGGTATTCCAATCTATAAATTTTTGTTGGTGTATCATGGCTATATGCTGTTTTGTTCCCAAATTCATATAATGTTGAACTTTCATTTTCTCTTGTTACCCAGTATTTGTCACTATCTCCACGAGGTAAAGGGTCCCTCATCCAACTACCATAAAGTGAATCTGAAACTTTATGAAACACAGGCTTTCCAACACTGTGTACTTGACAATCTGAAATTAATGGTCATGGTATTAAGTTGTGTAGTATTTAGGAACCAATATTGTTCGATATGGATATGAGTAGTACCTAATGTTCTGTTTGGTAGGCCTGGATATGTTTTATTTGAGTCAAGGGGTCTTATTTCCAATTCACGATGGCCTAAGAGATCATATAGAGAATAAATGCCAAGTTTGCAGTGAAATTCTTTTGGATCTGGGCATTCAGGACATTGTACTGGAGGGCCACATAGATCATCTAAATCCACATTTTCTGGTGAAAGCTCACCATAAGTACCACTTTCATCCAGTTTGGTTGCTAATCCATGCTTTGCGTCTTAAATGAAAATGAATAGATAACATTTTAAAAAAATAGAAACTGTCAAATGTTTGTAATTAAAAGTTTTTATATAAAAATTAATAGATGACTAATTTTGTAACAACTTAGTGGACAATTCAGTCAATATTAGACATGCTTATAAAATTTTTGAATTTTTTTTTTTAAACATATTCCAAAATAAATGTTTAAAAAATAATTAACACAGGATATTGCACATAAACCTCATACCACTGTGAGTTTACAGTTTTGTATAAATTTAATTTTATGGAAACTTAGTGGGTTAAAGTACACAAAAGTAATTGATTGAGTATTTCATTTATCTGAAATAAGCATTTATGCCATTATCAGTGTTTGTCTAGTATTATATATTTCCTATAATGTTTTTGAAGGTTTCAATATTCCTAAAATAAACATAAAGGTCAATGATAGAGTCATAATTAAATATAAACTTGCCATAAACTGTGAAATTTCCCTTTGTAAGGCCAATTTCATTTTTGCTCACACAGTGGTATAAACCATAGTCAAAATAATTGAGGTCACTGATGTTTAACTGCATTATTGACTGTAATCAAATTAGTAAAACATGTATTGACTTATAATGGTAAAAATTCAAGAGTTATTCACGAAAAAAAAATAATACTAATAATGTATATTTAAGGCTATAAGGGAAAAAAAGTATATATTGCACTTAATAAGGCTGATAATTTTTTTTTTCATAATTATCCTTGATCTTCTGAAAATAAAAATTAATTTTAGAATAGTTAAATGATTATTATGTTATTTTGATCTGGTTTCTTAAAACAATAAATGTAAAAAGTAAAATACTGGAATAAATTAAATAAAGATTAATTTTATTCCATTAATTTTAATAAGCACATAGTCCAAATATATCTATCTTACCCTGTATTTCCCAAACTCAATAATGCCAATACTATATTTCTCTGATTGTTCAATTACTCGTCCACCAGATCTTTCCCAGTATTTTAAACCATCAGGATATGCTTCAACTTCACACTCAAGTCTCGCTAGGGAAGTATTTGTCACAGCTACGCGTTGATGATAGATTTTTATAAGAGGTGAAACTGGAAGAAAGTGATAATCAATATATATATACATATATATATATATATGTGTGTGTGTGTGTGTGTGTGTGTGTGTTTTTATTTTCATTAAAGTAACAATTTATAGAACAATCTAAAACATTTTATGGTACTAATAATATATTTTGTGAAGCCTAAATCACATGACTTATCAATATAAGACATAAAAACTTAACAGTGGATGCTGACCACATCATCTTCAAATTTAACAACAGGTGGTCAAAAATATCCCATCAGGTTCCTCAAGAATTTGTTGTGGTTTACATGTATATGTATATACATATATATATATACATATATATATATATACATATGTTAATGTAAAATGATAAATTATTGTACTGTTAAAATATTTCACAGCATATCAATTTTGAAAAATGAATATTTTGATTGATACCTTAATTCACAGTAATAAATAAATACAAATTAATAAATATTTGGAATAAATTATAACTTTGACATCTTTGAACAAATTAAAAAAAAAATTGTAAATATTGAATTTAAAAATGTTGTTTTCATTCAATCTCAGTATATCTTCTTCATTATTGAAACAACAGGTGCTTATAGCTCCTTCTGGCCTGTTTAACATGTTTTTACCACTTTGTTTTCTTTTATGCCCTGTTGATATTAATTCCATCCCAGCTTTTGGAGGTAATTTCTAACATTGACCCGCCACGTTAGTATGGGTATGGGTCTTCCTTTAGGGTGCCCCCTATCTGGTTAATACATAATATCTTTCTAAATAATATTGTATTTTCCATCCATTGGAGAAGCCCTAACCATTTTAGAAACTAGAGAGAGAGAAATACTTTATTTATCTATGCTGCCTAAAT
>NW_027113379.1:728418-769071 GCF_000696795.3 Halyomorpha halys
AGTTATTTCCTAAGAAAAAACCAAGCGTGTTAATTAAGTAACAATAAAAAAATTATTAATAATAATAAAATTACCTACAATAGCTGGTGGTATTAGAAGTTCTGAGCTCTTTGTCCCATTTATTGTGACTTCATAAGCTTGTATGCCTGGTGTTCCAGGAATCCCATTTATCCCTGGTTTGCCTGGTTTTCCTCTTGGTCCAGCTAAACCTGAAAAATAATCAAATACCTTACATTTATATGTATTCAATTCAAATAACTTGAAGGGTTTTGTATAGCATTACATCAACAAGGATAAAAATTAAAAAATGTATATGTTTAGAGTATAAATGACAAAATCAATTTCAGTCAAGCAATCCCTGATTTTCAGGGATAGGACAAGGAGAATAAAACAAAAATTTCATCATCTTGGTTGATCGACTATTTTGTCTATTGTGCAAATTTCATTATGAATAGACTCTATGACAAGTTTCATTGCAACGTTGAAATAATAAATAAAAATAGATGATGAAATGTATGTTGTTTTTTTCATTTTGGTGAGTACTCAACCAACATACTCTGAATTTACAAGAAACAGCCACCCAGTATTTGCATGTTGTAAATATTTCAGTAATTTAAAAATAACCAACTGTTATACTTTTGGGTTCATCCAGTATATGTTATTTTTCCAACCATTATTACAATTTATTTTATAATTACATTTGGAACAAATTGTCTAACATTATTTTGGTGATTCTATATTGTTTTGCTTTTATTTAAATGTTGACACTGGTTATTAACACTGATTTAAGAGTTAACACTAGGGTATTGTTTATCTTATACTACCCTGGGATATTAAAATGAAGTTATCTCGAGGTAAAAGTATTTGGAAGTCTTTGGATGATTAAGTTATTATATATAAGAAATTGAAGAATTAATACTTTAAAAAGAAATTTCATGTAATTTAGGATTAAAAATTTCTTGCTTGAATGATTTTAATAAAAAAATAGTCCATGAAAAATTGGTAGTATGAAGAAAATTTAATATATTGTATGGCAGTGGCAGTGTTTCTTGTGCCTAAAACATTCACTTATTTAATTTTTGACAGAGCTTACCTTTTGGTCCCATAGGGCCGGGTGGTCCTTGAGGTCCCATTCTTCCTGGGATTCCTATAGAAAACATTGTTGATGATAATGAATAATAAAAACAGCATCTATTTATTGTTCATGCTGATAACTTTGCCTAAATGACTAACCATTGCTACCATTTGTTCCTGGTATACCAGGAATCCCATCGACTCCTGGTGCTCCCTTATTCCCAGGAATTCCATCTAGACCATTTCTTCCAGGCACTCCATCCAGCCCTGGTTCACCTGGTACACCGTCTCTTCCATCTAGTCCAGGGGCTCCTAGGTCAAGAAACTTTTTGTTTTATGTATCGACATATTGATTAAACAACTATATTTTCAAATTATAAAAAATTAAGAATAACAGTGACATTGTTTAAAGTGCCTAAGATAACCGTGGAGTTGAATAGTTGTCATCCACTGCATTATGGGTATAGAATAGGAAAGGAAGAGGTAATACAAGGATTCTCTAAAACTATAAATTCTATAAATTAAGGGGCCTTTCCTGTTGCATAGCTCTGGGCGAACAGAATCAAATATGTACCTACTATGAGGAGTATAAAGCTTTAATCAGGTGAGCCTAAATGTGGTCACACCCCGATCCACCAGTCCCTTCATGACTCTACCAGATCATTTATCACCGTGATCTTAACAAGTACTTTTGGAGTCATAACTACTTGGTATCCTTTCATCTTTCTTAATCCCAAGATCTGATGACTGGTTTCCCCCAGCTTGCAATCATGAGGGCCCACAGCTGGCTCTAAGATGGAAACACGGTGACCATAGTTAGATCAACTATATATATATATAGTTTGATATCGTAATCAACAATATCAATAATTTTTAAGACTTGTCTTGATGATGACTACATAAACTTTCTAACCGTCATTTTCAGATTGACATCGAGATAAACCTTATGCATGTAAAGTTATTTTGATTATCCCCATCATACAGCTGATGGGGAAACATGAGCTGATAAAGAAAACTGATACCTGGAGGGCCTGGGTCTCCTCTCGGTCCACGTGGCCCAGGGTCTCCTGGTGGCCCCCTCGGACCTGGGTCGCCAGGGAAGCCACGCTCTCCTCGATCCCCTTTGGGTCCTGGCTCACCTCGTTGGCCTTCGTCACCTGGCGCACCCCTCTCTCCAGGGGGGCAGTACTCCTTGGTCGCGGCACAGAATCCCTGCAGAGCGTTCCTCTGAAAATTTATATTATTAATGTTTTCAATAGGAATTATCATCAGTAAAGTTATTGTGAATTTGTAGAATAAATTTTCACTATTTCTTATTTTTTTATTTACCAAATTTGAGGTCTTTTTTTTGGTTTTCTCTTATAAATCTTAAACTACGGATTCTAGTGAAAGTAAAATTCAAATTCATTAAATTTGCTGTCGTATAAGTACCATAACTTAATGATTCAGTCAAGTATGGTCGTAAACGACCTGTTCCAGTTGTTCCTTGGCCTCCAAAAGCTATTCTGAAGTACAATTAAGTTTGTATGTAACCAGAGCATATGGTAAATAAGAATGTTATGAAGTGCTTTAAAATTGACTCTTCATTTGTAGGTGCACACCTGCAAACAATGCCACATTGTTTCAGCCACACAGGTTCATCGCTGGCACCAGTTGCCTCAGTTTTAAAGAAACTTAATTTATTTTATGTTTTATTTGTATATGGGAAGACTCTGCCACACTTTTTTTTTTTTTTGGTTTTTTTGTGGACAATTATAGAAAAATCTTTTATTTACTATTTTGTATATTTCTCAATTCTTTATTTTTCTTTTCTTTTTATTTCTATTTTCTATCTTTAGTTTTACATCCATTTTAAATTTATTTTTCATAATTTCAGTTTATTTAAAATATTATGTTTAATTCAATTTTCTATAATGTTTGTTACTTTTTTACTTTAATTTAAATTTAACCTCATATACATTCATAATATTCTTTTATTTTAGTGTACTTTTTTTTAAAAAAGCTTACATTTTATTTAAATACTATTCCGATATTTATTTCACTTTTCAATTATAATCTATTTCATAATCGATAGGTGTTAAATTGATTATAATTTTACAATCTTATGGAAGGCGGACACTTCAGGGAAGTTTAATTTAGAACCCCCACATACCGCCACAAAATCTACGCAGAATTTCATGTTATTTCATTTGTTTTACTATATTTTTTCGATAGGATCCACCGTTTGGGATTATAGGCGAAAAAAAAGATCTAATAGTTCGTGTTTGTTAGTTAATAAAACTAATAACCTGCTTGATAAGTAACTGCTTTAGAACCAGCTTATATACGTTTACATATTTAATGTGGATTTATGTCATTATTTATATCAGTTTTTGGAAACAAAAATGCGTTTTTTGATTTAAGATATACTGCTTAACCTAATTAATAAAATAATTTAATGTTCATTAATTTGTTGTACTATAACTTTTCGCCAGGACACACTATTCTGGAATCATGGGTAAAAAAAAAAACATTTTTCTACCTTTTAAAATTCTGACAGGGCTAAGAGGAAGGAATTGATTGCCTCTTAGCTGACAAAGTTTATGGTTTTGGTCATGAAAGATGTCATGTCTACTGCTAAAAATTGTCAAACCTTCGGCTGCTTATCACGTAGTTAGTTCTCTAGTAGATCCCAGACTAAATAAACATTTTTAATAAATAATTAAATAATTGTTTCACCTAACTTTTGCGGATGAAATAGTGCGCGTTGCATTAGATCCTTTAAATGTGCGATATACCTGACATTTCCATTAACAATAATGCAGCATATGCAGGTAGCATTGCAATGATAAAAAGATATCCTACACATGCTATACATTACAACACTACCAATAAAAACTTCAAGGTTGGTGCAAAATATGAAAGACATAATTGAACTACAACAAATGCCTACTCATGCCATTATGCCTTATTGTGAGTTATGACACATGGATAATCCGGTATAGATAAATAGAAATTAAATATCATAAACAAAGTACCTATCAGAGCCTTAACATGTGTAGAACTGCTTGCAGAGACTGGACAGTCAATATCTCATGATATGAAGGCTAAGATGGGCGGGACATGTGTCTCGAAGTAATACATCAGGACGCTTCTACACATCTATGAATGCCAGTATAGTTGATAAGAAACTAAGTAGGAGGCCAAAAACCAGATGGAAAAGACAGAATCTACGAAGATGCATGCAGCAAACTGGAAAGCAGTAGTCAAAAGGTTTAGTACCTAGGGTTCACATTTGATATGGGTATGACTTTTTGTTTTTAAACCTAGCTCTCTTTTAAGTATAAAATTGAGACGACAATCCAAAACAAAACTTAGACATAAATGTGCTGCACACACTCACAAGAGTCCTTTTGGACAAACGCTCCTCAAATTTTCGGAGCGGGAAAAAAGAAACATAAAAACACTTTTAGACTTTGTCATCTAGAACTCTTAAACTTATTGTACAATGACCACTAATTGAATATCTGATAACAAAGAAAGAAAAAACCGCAGACGAAAGGTCAGTCCTCGTAATCTCTTGAAGTAGATCAATGCCAGAAAGGTATACCGTTGGGTAGTGTTTTTTTTTTCTCATTCACATTCCTGTCAATTTTTTTTCGGTTGGTTTCAGGTTTATTTTCGAAATTTCTAATAACTTTATTCCGAGCTAAATGTTTTTTACTGGAAGTGTTTTTTATTTTTATTCATCTAATGCGGTTGGAAATATTTTTATATATTTAAAAAATAAAACAAATCGGTTGTTAGACAGTAGCTTTTGAATCCATACAGAGCAAATGTTTGAGAACAATAATACAACAAATTGTTAAAATGATATAAATTTTTATTTCGGTTCTTAGGGTGCATCGGCTGGAATTTTCAAATAGGTCAGTTTTTGTGACCTAGTATCGCAAAAAATAAAGTTTCAATAATATCGATATTCCCATATTCGTAGCTTCCACTTGACAGTTTTAAAATTTTCATTACACTCTTTAGGATATTTTGTAAAAAGATTCAAGGTGAGATCTGAAAAATTAAACTTGGCGCATTTCAAACGTAAGTCGACAAACGCCTGAAATGGATTAGCTTGCCAGCAAAGAAGCTTTCATCTGTCGACAGGACTTCTTGATCTAATGTAAATATCCGATAGCATATAGCAGATAGCTATGAAATATATTTTGTCTTTGGAATATTCAAATTCCACAAAGAAAATTTATTGCGTTTACTACGTTGGTAATAAAGGTACAGTGGTACAATTCTTACTTTTAAAAACACTTCACTAATACACCTAATTATACTAAAATTATTGTTATAAAAGTTAGAACTATATCCACTGATTGGTCAAAACAATTTGGTATGATAAAGATATATACAATTGGAATATTTTCATTGTTATATGATAACGCTATCACTTCTTATTTATAAGAAATAATTAAGAACTTATCAATCTGGGGTACCTTTATTTATTCTAAATTGAATAGATTATTGACGTACTATTTAGATTAATTTATGTCATATTGAATAGCCTTGAACGGGAAAATGAGATGAATAAGGACAGGTGGAATATTACTAATAAACTGTCTCATTGTTTCGCTATCGAGAACTCGTGTGGGCTGTCGGGTGACTCATTTTCTGATAAGCGATATCAGTCAGCTACCTTGTCCGGAATGCTTTAGAATCGTTTCGAAAATAAAATAAAATCTAAGAATGGTAAATAAAATAAATCGAAAACCCATTCATTACGCATGATTTTTAAATTTCCGCAATATAGCATGTTTCTTAATGTATAAGTTTATTATTGAATAATATTCGTTAACCGAAAAATAATAAAGTTTATTTACGTCCACAGGGTTTCGGGGGAATTTTTTTTCTGCCAAAATGGTGAACGGTGATTTACCAATAACATTTCTACTTTGCAAACAACTTCAATAATACTACAATTTATTCTTAATTATACCTGTTTCTAGTCACAGATTTTCGGGAATACAAATTTTATATTCAAACATAACATTGTCTCTGTTATTATTTTTTTTTAAATTTAAAGACAGCCCAAACATGATTCAACATAGGATTTCCTGTGACAAATAAACATTATGCAATTTACCCCTGTTTACATTCTTCACCTTTTCCCAACTGTCAGCGCAACTTTTCTTCCAACGGTTTGCGTTTTTATAAATAGACTTTAGTCAATACAGCTTAGAGCCAGTATTAAGAAAATCGAGAACAAAAATTCGAAAAATCGATTCTATAAAGTGTCACGGTCGGGCGATTTTATCGAAAAAAGTTGCTGTCACATCCGAGACATAGCGCATATATTATTGCAAACAATGTGAACTGTTTATTTTTTCAAAAATAAAATTTTGTTTATGCTTAAAATACTAAACTGTTTATTTTTTCAAAATAAAGTTTTTTTAATCAAACTTTTTATAATTAAAAAAACAGACAATAAACAGATTATTTTAATAAGGATAACATCGGACTGACATTAAAGATCATCTGGCTGTACATCATTCATAAAACTATTTAATATTTTGTATGTATCCATTTTTTATTATTGCTGACAATATGAACTATTCATTTTTTCAAAATATTTTTTTTTTTTTTTTTTTATCAAACTTCTTATAATAAAAAACAGACTATTTCAATGAGGATAACATCTGACTGAAATTAAAGATCATCTGGTTGTACATTGACATGCCGAGTTTAATCAAAATCATTCATAAAACTCTTTCATATTTTATATGTATCCATTTGGTTATTATTGCTAACAATTTGAAATTTTTATTTTTTCAAAATAATTTTTGTTTTGTTAAACTTTTTTTAATAAACCAACCAGACAATAAACAGACTACTTCAATGAGGATTACATCTGACTGATATTAATGACCATTTAATTGTACACTGGCATGCCGAGTTTAATCAAAATCTTCAGAGATTTTTTTGAGAAAATATAAAAAAATGTTAAAATCGACTCAATAAAGTGGCAGTTTCGGTCGGTCGATTTTAACGAAAAAGTTGTTTTCACGTCCTAGCCATATAAAAATAATCCTTAAATATGTAATTTCAGTTTTGGGTAACTTTTTCGTTTTTAAGTTTACTGTTCACACACACACACACACACACAAAAATAATTCAGCCTGCAACATGAATCGACAATGGGATTTCCTGCTCCTTGTAGGTTATAAACAAATATACATTATGTAATATATTCCTGTTGACATTCTTCACCTTTTTTTTTAACTGTTGGCACAAGTTTTCCTCCAACGTATCACATTTTTTATAAGTACACTTCAAGAGTAGAATGACAGGCATATTAAAAACAAATTTCATTATATATACATTAGTTCTGAATCGGCTATTGCTATTCTAATAAAAATTTGAGTAAAGTATCAAGGATGAAATAATAGTATGAGTAGTTTTATATACTAGTATATTATATAGATGTATTTATTAATAAAACCAATAATTATCATTTAATTGATTTTGATTGTGATTGATTTAGTTGAAATTTGATTAATACAGTTCAATAATGATCGATAATTATGATCTTATGGCTTTATTTATTACAAACATGTACACAACTACATAAATTGTATATGCACTGTTAAATTGTAAAGGGGCAGATGGTTTAATTACGTAACAAACTGTATATTTCGGTATAGTGTTGGTTATATATTTTTTTTTTTTACTTACATCAGTCTAATTAGCATCTTAGATTCTTCCGCTACATATTACGCGTGACCTAATAGCCTGGTTCCTCCATTAGCTGTAAATATTCCCTTCTATTTCTAAAAAAATTCTAAAAAAAAAAAAAAAATCGAATTCAAGACCGAATCTATTAATGAATATTTAAGAATTAAAAATATCTCTTTTTTTTTTTTTTTAGCAGCTCCAAAAAAAAATTTCCAATTTATCCGAAACCGTATTATATTTGAGGACCACTGACAATTCATACGTCTGTAGGTGACATATCATATTCTATTACGAAGAACGGCTTACACATTGGAGTGTAGATAAGTTTAGACATGTGTAAACACACCAACAGCGTAGCATTTACGGCTACATGAGGAAAGGACAATGCTTCATATGTCACGTAGCACGGTTGTGACATGAGTGTGACCAAATAGCAAAGTGATTATATTCAGTGTGAGTCAGGGAATCGCTGGAAAAGTATTTCGACCGCTAACCAGCACCAATGAGGAAAAGATATGAAATGCCATTGAACAATTTGAAGTAGTTTTCTTCCTTACTTAAAGTAGTTTATGGAAATTTCTTTTAATGACTAGTCAGCTACTGATTCTGAATATCATTGAAGAAAACAAAAGGTATCGCGAAATAAGTCAACAAAAAAAAAAAAAAATCAGATCATGATTGAAATTGCTCCCAACTCATAAAATATCATTTCTTGTTGAACAAAAATGACGTTTGATCTCGGAAACGTGCACAGTAACCTTTTGAATGTTTTTACTTTCATTTGCCTATATTTTTAAAATGTATTAAGAAGAAGTATTGTGATAGTATAAAATTTCAAATTCGAGTTTTCGACGGAAATAAACGTTTTAAATCGAGTCGAAATACCCAAGTCTCTTAATTTTATTTGTTAAACAAATTTTAAGAAACGGAATTTTAGTTTTTAAAAAAATCGTTCACATTGTTAGCAATGATAAATAATGGATACATATAAAATGTTAAAGTATTTTATGAATAAATAAACGAGAAAACGGGGAAAATGGATACAATACATTCAAACGGGAAAAGCCGAACCGGTACGATCTTTCCCGATTGCATTACGGTTTCACTTTTATTCTAGTAAAAATAGCTTAAACTCGGAATGTACCAATAAGTAATTATAAATAAACTAATTTCAGCCAATGGATTCTTATATAAACTCGTTTAAAAAACACGATGGTAAAAAGTTTACCAATCACTCTAGGTTTGTCGGCGTAATATGCCTGATTTTTCAAAATGGCTGCTATATATTTTTCGGTTTACGGCCTTTAACTCCTATAGTATAGATAGTAGCTGAAGTACAATCATAAACTATTTTATGGTCTATATAACGAGCTCCAAAGTGAGCCTTAATAGAGTTCTTTATGTTCAATAATTTCCCAGATACAATTTTTCAAAAACCAATATTGTTTTCAAAAAACGAGAAAGCACTATTTTGTGAATTTATTTTGACAAATATCGAAAAAACTACTATTTCAGGAAAATTATCCTTAGAAACTGCTTTATAGTGGATTTAAAAATCTTAAAAATGAGCTGTAATGGAACTCATTATTTTCTAAGATATAAAAATATCTATGATTAATCATAGTTCATGAAATAACATGATAAATAATCGGCAATCAATTTTTAATTATTAAATCAATGTATATTATTATTAAAATAACTAATAAGATATTGTTCACAAGATGACTGTATTAAATAAAGTGAAATAAAAAAAAAAATACGATTATTCTAGTATAGTAATTAAGAATAATTATACTGTTAAGGTCATGTACATTTGTTTGGTTAAATATTTACTAATCTGCACTTGACGTTTATCTGGTGTTAATTGGTTCAGCTTTTTGTTTACAGAGTGTGAATGGAGGAACATGATGTGAGGGGGCCAAGGATTTTTAATTTTTTTTTCTAGAGAAAAGAATGACATATGCTTGGCGTCGAAAAAAATGTACATGGACTTAGTATACAAATAAGATATATACAAACTTCTGGAAAACCCGAACATAAATTTTGGAAGCAATTAATACGTCTCTTTATGAGAATAATTTTCTTAAGAAGTAGTTTTATGATATTTTCCAAAATGTATTCACAAAATGTTAATTATCGATATTTAAAAAAAAAACTTAGTATTTAAAAAACTGTATCTCGGAAAATATTAATAAAAGAGAGTTCTAGTTTTAATTTTAACAAATCTACTTTTAAAATATATATGATACTTTTTATCGTATGTTTGGTATTCTTTAGAATATAGAGAATTGTATAAACAAATAAAAAAGAGTAATGTTTAATTTGGATTTTCTTTTTAGGGAGTTGATTATATTAATTTTTTAAATTGTTGAGGAGAAGAAAAATTCCAATAAGAATATATACTATTCTGTATTTTGTACTAGTACAACGTTTTGGGCCGCCTGTAGCTCAGTGGTTAAGACAAAGTCTTAACCAATTTTGTGTCTATTGGCGGTGCCGGTTCGAATCCGGCCTGGAGCGTTCACTTTTTTCATTGAGTGGCGTCCCACAAAATGAAAAACTTTAACCCCCAACCATGGTTAGGCAGTATAAGACTCCAATGGGAGTCTTGGCCGAAAAAAAACAAAACATACAACGTTCCAGGATATTTTCCCATACTCATTGTACTATTGTATCCACATATTTGTCGATTTTATCAATTTCCCTAGTGAAATTATGTCATCTATACACATATTGTCTCAATTTGTTTTTTTATAGTAACCACATTATTTAAATTAATGTCCCTTACTTACATGACAGACATTAATTTAAATAATGTGGTTATTATAAAAATATTTAGACAATAAATATATGACAAGGTTTCACAATAGAAATTGATAAAATTGACAAATATCTGGATAATGTCCCAGAATGTTATAAAATAGTAAAGTTTTCTTTACCTCAATAATTAAAAAAAAAAAGTAATTTTAATTGTTTTGTTTAATAAAATAAACCCCTGGTATGTTTTCCTACAATAACTACTTTTCAAGGACACTTTCTGTTCCTGTTGTACAGTCTAGGTAAAAATTTGGATTAAATTTCTAACAGAAACTGTTATGTTACGGTGTTAGCCATTGAAAAAATACAGTACTTTCCAAAAAAACGTAATTCGTATGGTACAGAGACAAAAAAAATATAATGGAAACCTTTAATGGATACAATTTTTATTTCTAGATATAAGAGACTCAATAAAAAAGAAAAAAGCCAAATAAATTCAATGTAAGTGGATTTCTAGATATAACGAAAAACTTATCGTAATTATATCGGTATATACTCCGTGTTTCAGTAACACTGCGTTTCCTATTTTTCTTTCTTTTTTTTTATTATTTAAGGTACCAACCACGTATGGGTCATTATTGCCTCAATTTCCTAAATAGCGAAGGAAATATTTGTAATTTGAAACTTATGGGCTGTAACCCTCACGAGGGGAAAGGGTCCGGATTCATTACTACAATTATGATAAAATTGAAATAGACTCTGGTCTGCTTTCAAATTGAATAAATCTTTCGCCTTTTAAACTGAAGATGACATATACCAAATGCATTACGTTTTATACCAAAATTTGCACTATTTAATTCTTTAAAATTCACTGAATAACATACTTAAGCTACTTGCAATGCTTTTGGAGTTATTGGCTATAAACCTAAAAATATTTGGCGCCCATTTTGAGCCTATGCTAGCATATAACTTTTTAGTATCGTCTTTTGCGTGGTTCCTTCCCAACATTTTCATGTGTAAATAAAACATTCCATAGATTTATTTATTGCATTTATTATTTGTACAGTTGTAAATTACATTAAATAAATTAAAAAAATTTATTGGATTCAATCTTTTGTTAAACTGTTGAATTCTTAGCAGGAACAAAAATTAAATTCGTTATTCTCACCTTGAGAAACCCTAAACGAATTTTATAGCAACAGAAAAATAAAAAAATTTTGTTCATAATTTTCGCCTTTTCTGGGCTATAATTTTTTTTCGAAAATACCGATCACAAAAATACCTATTACTTCAACACGTATGTAGGGTTGTTAGTGAAATTTATGTGATGCGCACACCGCATCAGATTTTTTTTTTTCATTTCCATCTAAAGTTTTCCAAAAATCAGACTATGAGCCATGTTAAATCGTTTTAACTTGGTAAAAGAAGGAAATATTTCTCCATTTAACATAAGTTTTTCCATCTAACACTCTTTCATATGTTAAACTAAAGATCATGAATACTCCTAATATTTGCACTGTTGACCTGAGGATCCCCGAGCCCAGGTGTGAGGGGTAGAGCGCGTCCATCCCTCTCACCGCGTCACTGCTAATGAGCCAGTAGTGGCTAAGTGTGCTAAAGCCGTAAACACTCAACTTGAGTTATAAATTAATTTAAACTTAACTCTATAGGCCCACAACAGCAAGCATTGAAGAGCTAGCAAATTACCTTCACGACCACCCTTCTGGAAATATTTGGGTGTCCCTACAGATAATGCACGTACAATTTATAACTTAAAAGAAAAATATATTAATGTATAATTATTCAGATTATATGTCCGCTAAAATTCATATTTATTACATTCGTTATGAATGATCAGAGTTTACCACAAAATTTTGTTTTATCTTCCTCGTATCTGCCGACTGTCGGTATTCCTTTGACTAAGAGGTCATTCCAGAAACTCAATAAGGAAAGCTAATATTTAAAAAATGAGTAACACAGGAAAAGTATTATCTCGCTACATTCATTTATTAAGAGCTACTAATTAAAATTGATTTCTTATCAATAAAATGAGAATTGATTATAAAGTTGGCAGTTATTGCTATGGATCTATTTTGTGCTTTTGTTACTAGCGTCGAAATACACATCAAGAAACCATGAGAATTTCCACTGAAAAATTAGATCATCAGTTGCTGAATCATTACAAAAATAATAATTTAAAAAAAATATAATATTTAAAAAAAAGGATAATTACTTTTTCATAAATACAGCAGTTGACTCAAATAGTTTATTAATACAAGCAGAAATCTTCTAAATAATATAAATATCGACTTATAGACTTTTAATTGGATTCATAGATGATTTCTAAAAAGTTATAAATATTATTATTAATATGAAATAATTATCGTACTGTAGGTAGTATCGATTCCTTTTCTGACTAGTAAAATGAATGAGGTATCAAACGAAAGGGAATTTTATGGAGAAGTTACGAATCTTAAATTCTAACTGGAAATGTAATAAAAGTTAATAAAAAAAATAATAAGTTTGAAAACTCTGACAGTTGCTGGCTGTTGACGGAGGGTCGAGACGATATTAGGTTTTAAAGACTTCGACACGGATATGTATACCTAAATACGTCCCTGCGTGACGGATATTGGGCCCTGTGTTTTAAATCCCACAAATGATCCGTTTTTGAGATAGGGCACGAATTAGGAGTGGGCCAAACCTGATTCATTGAAGGGCACATCCAATTGCATCGGGAATTCCAAATAGAGACAATAGAGAAATACATAAAAAAAAAAAAGGTTAATGAAGTTCCTCTCCCAGTTACCGACAATTAAAGGAGCAGTGACCTACAACTTGGGCAACCCAACCACAACCCGAAGACTGAAGCCCAGGCTGTTGCAAGACATCCTGTTGTCAGTTCTGTTATTGTCACTCTAAAGTTTTATTTTATCTTAACTTCTTCATTTATTTTTTTGTCTTCATCTTTTTCTTAAATTCACTCTCTTTCTTTTTTTCCATTAAAAGTCAATTATTTATTTTGTTAAATTCATAAATGTCATTGTTGTTTTTGTTTTTTTTTACTAACTTTACTTTTACCTTTTATTAAGAATTATTATTTTAATCTATTTATTTTATCTAAATTTTTTTTATCTATAAGATTGTATATAGTTAGGGGTGTCTTTTATATGAGACTATACTCCCCTTAATCAATTGTTAAAAAAAAAAAATGTACCTCTTACATTAACCATGTAAGGCCCACCCACCAGGCCGATCTGGTATTAAATAAATAAATAAAAAAAAAAAAATAGCTTATAAAAACAATTACATGTAAATTGTGATTAAACTTTCTACTATTAGTCTGCCCGTATCGTTATTTACGACATATTTAGTAAAGCCAAACTATGTTTCATTAGTTTCAGGATGGTCTCATGGAACTTAGAAAAAAATGAGAGATGCTAACAAAACATGAAATTTTAATTTCCTCTTTTTTTTTTTCTTTTTTTTTATACAATGAGAAACTACAGGGGTATTGGTACGCAGTCATAATAGTGTGTTACCTTAAGTTGGTTACATGATAGTAGGTTGTATCAACAATCGGGCTGATTCCCAGAATGGACACCTCCTCCTATCAATACTTGTAAAAATGGATGATCACATAGAAAATTTATTATGGGTTTGCAGTTAACACATTCATTAACAGAGTTATTTTAGATTTTTAAAAATATACGTAACTATTCGAAATTAACAGATAAATAATTGTCAATATCAGGTATAATTTATGAAGTAATTGTCTTGAGATGGAATGTTTTGAATTGATTATCACTTATAATAATAAATTGTATATTTACTCTGAAACATATTCCTTTAGAATAATTTTACAGATATATGAAGTAGATGTGCTTTAGAACCTTAGAGTAAAATAAAGAAATACAAAAACAAAATTTAATTATAATAAATCATAATGGTGTAACTTTTAAACCTTTAAACAGAAACAAATAATAAACTTTTAATTTTAATAAATTAAGAAGAAAGTAATTCTAAGTAAATTACAAATAATGCGTAATACGTAGGTATTTATAAATTTCGACTCCAAAAAGGACCATCAATTTCTATTACAACAGTCGGTTTTAGTAAATTTTAATTCTTTTTTTTTTTTTAACAATTTATTTATTGATATTTACAACTGTATGCACATATATACAACAAGTAAATTTGCTGTAGGTGACATAGTGACATGATAAAAACATGTGGAGAGTCTACCCACTGATGGAACTCCAATAACATTTCTAGAGAAGAAGATCTCGAGGCCATCTTCTTTTCAGACGCCAAGGATGATTATTAGGTAATGAAGGAGAAGCCAGGTTAGAAACAAGTGGATTTGGGTGGTAGAGAAGTTTATTATGGAACGAACGGTATCTGGTTCTGGCCAAATCGGCAACATATCAAATTTTAATTATAAATAAAGAACTTCTATTTACAATTCTTTTGTAATTGGATCGGCTGTAAATAATCGAAAAGTGAATTGGAGCGACGAGTGGAATTTCATTGGGACGAGGATAAGAAAAGATTTGTCGAAAACTGCACTTAGCCATGACGAATACAGATCTTAAAAATGAAAGCAAGTACTGAAGTAGGGGACAGATGACTTAAATTTGAGCAGTTTGAAGATGTACGATGAACGGCGGGATTGTATAATTTTGCATTGAAAGGATGCTAGGAAATCCGAATGGATCGGAATGCTGGAGACGAATCGAACAATGCAATTATCACGCTTTACCTTTGCCTCGAGATCCCTAAAGACGCCCCTGCATACCTTACAAAAGTAGTAAAAAAGAGGAAATATTAGAAAGAAAACTAGAAAACCTACAGGTTTCAAACGGAACTAGATGTGAATGTGTAGAAGAATGTGATTATAATCGGTAATCGTGTTTGCGAAAGTACGGCGGGAGGTATCTGAGGCAAGGTTTTTCTTGATGAAAATTGTTCAAGAGAATTTTATGGGCTAATTATTATATAATTGAGTTGGGATGTAAAGAACAGATTATCGGTGGTGGTTAGAACCTTTTACAAACAGGGTAGATTTACAAAACCGATAATCCATAATTATCTATTGGATAATGGATGAAAACGGATATTCCACTCCACTGTGGAAAAATGGACTATATCTGCCAATTTCTCGGATAAAAATATTGAATATTAATTATCCGAATAAAAGGAGGAGGAAAAAAGAAAAAAAATTGTGTTTTATGTATGATTGCATGAATGTAGAGAATATTTAGCGAGTTTAATTTGATTTAAAAAACGGTTGGGTAAGCTTTCTATGTATTAATATTATAAATGGAACGATAAATTATATTATTGCAGGATTTGGGTATTTAATACACTTTTAGTAACTTAATTGGTAATGGTTAACAGTACCATGTAAGGCCCACCAGCCGATCTGGTATGAAAAAATACACATTTTGGATTCTTATTACACGATTTTGCACATTTTGGGTTTTTTATTGCATTCTTTTCGGTTTTTACTGCACAAAATATCTAATGATATCCAATAAAAATGTTGGCGGAATGATACTCTTTAATATTTTATCAGAAGTGTTGTTCGAGGCACCCTATCACAATCAGATAAGTGCTGAGTAACTATTTCTAAGGCGATAAAATATTTTAACAATGAGATTATTTGTCAATAAAATGCAAGACAATTCGAATAAAGAAGAAGCATAATGTCATAGCCGATTAGAATCGATCAAAGAGGAATAATATCGTTTCGATGTTTACGATCCATCTGACCTTTTTTTTCATTTTATCAGACTTTAACAAAAATTTAAAAATTCGTTCTAAATGGATGCTTGAAGGAATGTTCTTTGAGGTATTTCCCAAAATAAGAGACGATTACTTCAAATTTAGGCTTTTTGGAGAAAATGGTCAATTAGTGAATGATTTTAATGAGCTCATTTTAGTTGTGGATTTAATATGCATTGTTTTAGTGTCATTTAGTAACTGCTGAAATTGCAACTAGCTGTTATGTCAATTGCACAAGTTTGACGATGCTGGAAATTCGGTTTCTTACAATTGATTTTTTTTTTTTTTTATAATATATAAGACAAATATTACAATTTGCTACAGACTTGGGCAATAAGTTATAGTGATGTAATTGATCATGTTTGTACCAAAATCGTAAAAAATATATATATACAAATAAATAAATAAAAACAGAATCAGAATATGCACATAGATAAATATAAATAAAATAAATTAAGTAAAAATTAGAAAAATAAATAACGTTATATTAACCTTTTACTCGCACGATCTCTTTTTCTTCAATAATTTCACAAGCCTATACATTATAAATAAGTACGCCTCTTATTTTTAAATGTAAAAAAACCACAATATGTTCGTAGATAAAAATGATCATGGTTCTATTAACTTTGATCAAAAGATGTAATAAATTTAAAAAAATTGAAAATGTCACACAGAAATGAACAATATTAAATAATTATTATTACAGCTAATACATCCTACATACATACATACATCCTCACACATAAAGAAAGATTTATGAACTACAATCTATCGTACTTATTGTTGAATTCACGTACTTTCAGACGAAAAGGATTGATTCCAATAATAATATATTTTTTTGGTAATTGAGTTTTCAGTGTAACTCACTGAAACGGTAAGTCAGGAAAATAAATAGAGGGCGATTCTCAAAAAAAAAAAGAATTTTTCAGGTCCCAATTTTCAATAAATAACCTCTGAAAAATTATAAAAATTTCTAAATTCTCTTTATTTGAAATTGTTACACGAGGCCAAAAATTTAGCCCCAACAATGACGACAATGTTTAATGAGTTAACCACAAACAATTTAGACTGTCCAATAAATAATTTTAAGACCTCTTTTCATAAGGTTAATGCTAATTAATCATAATGAAATGCATATATTTTTTTTTTAAACAAAAGGACAATAATTATATCGAGCGAGGCCAATAGTGATTCAAAACATACTAATCTGTTATTTTCCTTTCCGGCAAACTTATCTTAAAGAATAATAATGGATAATTTTTTTCTGAAAAATATTTTGAAATATTTTACGGCTAGTTCTAACCCTCTAAAAAAATAATTTAAATAATTTTTGTAAGCTTTCAACAAAGACGTCAACACAGCAAAAACCTTTTTCCCGAGAGTTATATGAAGATAAAGTTAAGATGTATTTGAACGTAAAAATGTTACTGTGATATAGCCATGGGAATGAGGACTGAAGTGCCCATTAATAGAACAGCAATAAAACATTCCTACATAATTAACTCATCACGTCTACCAGAAAGAAATATTTTACGAGATTATAGCCAACGTGTAGTGATCATTTTATTCAAGACTTGGAAATATTGCCCGTAGTTTAAAAATCACCCAAATACTCAATTTTTTTTAAATATTTCTATATGAGCCGTGTCTATTAGTCAATTATTTCCGGTTTTCCGTGTTTACATGTATAACTTCAAGTTATCTATCAATAAAGCATTAGAGGTAACTTATATTCCGAGTAAATACGATAATTCTGGACACATACAATTTCAGTTCAATAATTCAGCCGTTTAATTTGAATGTGGCCTAAGTCCATTTATACTTAAATTAAGATGTTTTTAATGTGGCTAAAAATTGTCCAAACTGTTAAAAATATAACACAAATTTTTAATATCAAGACATTCGTTTTTACCAAATGATAGAGATTTTGGCGAAGTATAAATGACATTAAAAAAAAATAATTTACTGTTTGTCTTCCGAGATTATTACATTATCAAAAAGCGTTGGAAAGGTACTAACTCTATTGTACATGAAATGAGACAAGAAGATTTTGTATCAACAAAATTATTAGACGACGCAATTTATAAAATGATAAAGAATTCATTCAAACAGAGAATCAAAAAAATGGTTAAAAATATGTTGGATGCGTTTTTTAAAAAATGAACCATATAAAATTTTCTATAATACATAAACGAACGAGAATGAAAATTCCTGAACTTATTACCACGCTGGATGGACCAAGAAAGTTCGAAATATTATATTGACACCACTGTATAAAAATATCAGACAAATCACAAAAGCAAAATTCAAGGATCTAATTCACCTATTACGATATATTCCACCGGGACGATTTCTTCAAATCCCTTTCACACACACAAAACGTATCTGAGTAGTGAATTGTTTTGTAATTTTGTACGTTATGTAGTCAAAAAAAGTTTTGAATATATATAAAAAATAGCAAAGATATGTAAAATAAAATCAGTTTTTTTTTTTTTTTTTTTTTTAATTTGAAGCATCTCAAATTATGTTGAATGGACTTGGACTCCTTCAAATTTTATAACGGATCTGGTTGTTAATTTCGAAAGTGGCCTAACTCCATTCTTAAAAAGAAAACGCATATTAATCACTTAATAATTGTCATTATTTTAATAGGAACTATAAATGTTAAGTCTAAATGCAGTTAAAAAGTATGACTCATTAGTATCCTGTGTTTTAATTGCATTGAAACACAAACCCTTAAATATCTCAATTTAAGTATAATTGGACTTTTTTTTTAAAATAATTTATTTATTGTTATTTACAACTGTATACATATATATATATATATATATATATATATACATCAAGTAAATTTCCTGTAAGTTATATTATGACATGATACAAACATGTGGAGAATCTACCCATTGATATAACTCCAAAAACATTTCTAAAGGAGAAGATCTCGAGGCCATCTTCTTTTCAGACGCCTAGGAACATTATTAGGTAGTGAAGGAGAAGCCACGTTAGAAACGAGTTGGTTTGGGTGGTTGGGAAGTTTAATATGGAAGGATTGGTATCTGGTTCTGGCCAAGTCGGCAACATAGGGGATATTGAGGTCCTGATGGATGATTTGATTTGTGACAAAGTAAGGAGCATTCAGGATTCTAATAAGGATTTTGGACTGTAAGGATTGGATTCATTGGATGGAGAGGAATTAGATATAAATGGACTTAGGCCACTTTCAAAATAAACGGTTCATATACCTTTTGGACCAATCATTGTTCATTTTCAAGTAACGATTTGTATCGTCATGCAGCGTTTCTGTTCTATAGGGCTCTTGGTTTTTATAATATTATCATCTTTCCCTTACTCTATTTCTTAGAAAAATAACAAATTCAATTTTTCATTTGTTCATATTTTGTTACATTGTTCCTCTGTACATTATGTCTCATCTAATCTGATAGATTATAACATTTCTTCATGGTCTAAAGCTCTGTTTATTGTCTTACAAATATTGAATGAAAAATAAATTTAATTTTTTGTCATTGGCCTTAAATTTTATTTAGAAAAGATCTGACAATAAATAATACAAGCGATATAGATTATGAACAATCAATGTCACATTAGCATAACAGAGGTTTCCCATCTATTCTTATTACATAAAAGCGTACAACGTATTCTTGACAAGCATCAAATGTGGAATCCTAGTACCAAGAAAACTAGGAACCTTTCATTGAAAAATCTTCGATTTTTCCCAATCACAATCTTTTAATTCCAAAATCTTTGATTTTTTTTTTTTTTAAGCTCATATTTGTGTATTCTACATGTAGCAGATATGGTCTGAACTCACTAGTTCCTTAACTTGTGATAGAAAAAATAGAACTATCATTAGAGAGCTACTAATGCATTTTTCCCAGAATCATATTGTCAATAAAGAATGACTTATTATACACAGCTGCCAATCTCAATAAATAAATATTTAAATATTGTGACATAGAGTTTATTGGTTAGTGTTCCCTCCAATGGTGGTTTATTATATTTTTATATTGTATTTTATATCTCATCTATTAGTTTGTGCCTTACGTTTCATTGGCACACCTTTTTTTGACATAAATCTTCTTCAAACATAAAGCCAGTATCTCACTTTATCCTAGATCTGGGTCACCACTGATAAATTACACTGTTTCGTCATCGACTACTTTAATGGCTTTTACATTACCTAATTTACAACACTCCGAAGTATTTTTCTGTTTTTTGTTTTTTTTTTATTGGCAAGTCCACTAATCAGAAAATAGTAGAAAGCGAATTTCACTTACGTCATTCTGCATTCTATTCTTTTCCTCTTCCTCAATTATGTTTTTGATGTGTTTCCAAGACATATTAAACTAGATAATTTATCCAGAAATATAGAATCTTGATTTTGTTTATGATTATTTCCACATTTTTTTATGCAAGGAATAATTAAGTTCAAATATTGCAAAATTAAGATAAAGATGTATCTGTAGAGTATTACTATAATACAATGCATTGCAGTAATACTTCGCAATGATTATTGTATTAAGATAAAAATTGAATGATAAAAAATTAATAAATCTAAAAGCAGACAAATAAACTTTTTTTATCATTTTTACTGATTAAATATAAGATTCAATAATTTTAAGCGATAATGATAAAAGTTATGACGCGGAATACTTTTTGTAATTAATAATAAATGTTTTTAACAAAAACGAAAATAGAAAACTATGGTAGTCTACACTTTAGTGAAGGTAATCTTGTCTATGTCGATATTATGTAGTCTATATAATTGTCAATATTGCATTAGACATTCCATAAATGTGAATTAATTCATACCCAAGCAAGAAGTATTCATATATTTATCAAATCCCCTCTTAGAAAATAATACATTCAACAACATCTTCCCAGGTTATATATAACTAATGTAATATGTACAATTTGATACTCAATGTTGAAGTACATTAACATATCATTTCACTACTAGGTTATATTAAATAACATAACCTAATTAATAGTTTCATATTCCAAAAGTACTACTATTAAATATTGTATCCCTCTAGTGTTTAATAGTCCAAAAGAAGTACCATTAAATCTTATATTCCCTAATTATTATCATCATAGTCTAAAAGTATAACTATTAAATAATTTATCCCCTAATGAATAGCATTATAGTCTAAAAGTAGAACTATTAAACAATTTATCCCTCATTAATTGCTTTATAATCTAAAAAGTAATACTATTAAGTATTGTTTCCCTCAATTAATGGTGTTACAGTCTAAAAGTAGTTCTATTAAATATTATACCCCGTAATTAATATCCTTATAGTCTTAAATTAGTATTATTAAATATTATATCACAAAATCAATATTCTTATTGTCTAAAAGTAGTACTAGTAAACATTATATCCCATAATTAATACCCTTATAGTCTTAAATTAGTACTATTAAATATTATATCCCATAATTAATATTCGTATTCTCTAAAAGTAGTACTATTAAATATTATATCCCATAATTAATATCCTTATAGTAAATTAGTACTATTAAATATTATATCCCATAATTAATATTCGTATTCTCTAAAAGTAGTACTATTAAATATTATATCCCATAATTAATATCCTTATAGTCTTAAATTAGTACTATTAAATATTATATCACTAAATCAATATTCTTATTGTCTAAAAGTAGTACTAGTAAACATTATATACCTTAATTTATATCCTTGTAGTCTAAAATTAGTACTATTAAATATTATATCACTAAATCAATATTCTTATTGTCTAAAAATAGTACTAGTACACATTATATACCTTAATTTATATCCTTGTTGTCTAAAATTAGTACTATTAAATATTATATCACATAATCAATATTCTTATACTCTAAAAGTAGTACCATTAAATATTATATCCCATAATTAATAGCCTTATCGTCTAAAAGTAGTACTATTAAATATTATATTCCATAATTAATATCCTTATAGTCTTAAATTAGTACTATTAAATATTATATCTGATAATCAATATTCTTATACTCTAAAAGTAGTACCATTAAATATTATATCCCATAATTAATAACCTTATCGTCTAAAAGTAGTACTATCAAATATTATATCCCATAATTAATTATGGGATATAATAAGATATTAATATCCTACTAATTATTAACTACTTTATTCTAAAATTAGTACTATTAAATATTATATATTTTGTATGAATCCCAGTATTCTTATTCATCGCTGTAATATTATGATGTTGAGCTGAAAGGAAACAGTTTATCGTCCGTTTTAGTTCTCGAGCAGCTGTTTCTTCTGCTTTCCAATGTTAAGTTTTTTTTTGCCGCCGCCACTTCCTTTTTTAGTTTCTTCGCTAGTAATATATTTTAGTTCTTCTGCTTCTAACAAAGAATACTATTTAGTATAGAAATTAATTATTCCTCCAAAAACTGTTTCTGTAGAGTATTTTCCTTTTTTCTTAATTTATTCTCGTGTTGTATAATTTTTGTTTTACTCTGTGATTTTTCAAATATTAGATCTATGCAATCGTGACGTATAGGATAACATTAAATAGCTTCATAATGAATTAAAGATATTGAATCACATCTCTTTTTATTAGGACACATACACAAAGTTTGTAAGTTATTTTTACCATTTTTACAGAAAATTGAAGGTATATTAAGCTACTTACCCTTCAAAATACTGATCATCATATATTATACTTGAACCCATCTCTGAGCCAACCATGCGATGACCTCCTCCAATTAGGCGATGAGAGCACCATGAACGAGTGTTACTTTCGAGGCTAATGTAACCCAACCTCATGTTTAAAATGAAAAATGTCAAACTCGATGACGAAAAATAAAAAAGTTGTTTTAGTCTATTTTTTTTTTTAATTTCGTGTAGTTACTTGATTTGTCTATGGTAGTGGCGCGAAATAACCACTATTTTGATTCTTAACTCCACTATTTCATAAATTCTATCATCTTTATATGATTACTGTTGTCTAAGATCTGTTTTACATTCCTTTAAACTTATAAATGAATAAATTTAATTTATGTGTAATACATAGCTAATGAGAATGGTTAATAATTTAATCTTTTAATTTAAAAAGTATTTTTAGAAACTTTTTTTTAAATTTATTTAATGTAATTTACAACTGTACAATATAATACAATAAGTAAATATGTTGTATGTTTCATATACACTTGAAAATCTTGGGAAGGAACCACCCATCGGTGGTACTTCAAACATTAATTTAAATTAGAAGGCCCTATGGCCATCTTCTTTTAAGACGCCTCGAAGGATTATCAGGGATTGGTAAGGATGAAAGATTAAGAATTAATGGGTTAGGATGGTTAAGGAGTTTAGAATGAAAAGACGCATATCTGTTTTGGGCCAAATCTGCAACGAATGGGATGTTAAGGTCTTTGTGAATGAGTTTATTTGTAACGTAATAAGGAGCATCAAGGATTTTACGTAGGATTTTGGATGCGGGAGGAATTTCATGGTTAGGTGGAGCCCCAGAGCTCAATTCCATATGTCCAAATTGGTCTGATTATCGTAGTGTATACTATTTTTGGAAACTAAAATACAAAAACGTACTTACTCTGTCTGCACCTATGAAAATATTAAAAAAAATTGAATAATTAAGAGGCTGAAAGCAAGCTCATGAGGGATTCCTCAACATCGATAAAAATATGTGATGGTCCATTAGCTGAATTTTCACTACTTCTCAATTTATTTGCTCGTTAATATTTTTATATTAATACATCGAAATAGGAACAATTATACAGTTTTTATATTGAAGATAGCGAATGTAATTTAAATAAAATTAAAATACTATGTATTGAAACATTTGTGAAATTTGGAAGAGAATCGAAAGAATCTAATATCAATTCCTCAGGCTTAAAGTAAGGATTAAAATCAGAAAATAAAATCTGGGATTATGTTTCTTAAGAATAATATGAATCGACAATAAAAGGTTTTCGGTCAGAACTCGGCAATTCGGCAATTCGAAATAAAACAATGAGATATATTATTTGACTATATACTTACATTTGGTTAGACATGATTAATGTATGTTCTGTTGCTTGGACTTAACGACTAATTTCGCGCAATACCACGTATTATATGTTGTACTTTTTCATATTATTATTATGTTGTTTTACTATTGTTTGTTGATAAAAGATTTTTTGGAAATTATATTTGAATATTAAGAATAGCGACCTCCAGACGACCCCTGTGCCCGCGCACTCTGCCCCCACCCGCACTACCCTAGCCGCAGTCAGTTGAAGACTTCTCGCCGGTTCTGCTTATTATGGTTGTCTTCCGAGAATTCTTTGCCACCGGAGGATCGTCTCTTTCCAGTAAGTTATAGAGCTGTTAAGATTTTTTAGTCTAGTACAGTTTTAATTTATTTATTGTATAGACATATTATTACATAAAATATATACGTAATAGGAGCGAAATAGCCTGTGGTCTTCGATTTAAAAGTTTATATACTTGATGGACTCGATGAAGAGTTACCTGTAATTTATCGGTTTCATGGACTGAACTAAAATTATTTTGCCTGGTAGATAAATAAAAAAAATCATAATCACTTATTTTTACATATCTTTCTTTTTTTTTTCTAGAGCAAACTAAAACTTACCAGTAGTATTGATCTGTTTCTATCTGTAACATCAAACGTTTTTAATTTTATCTTTTTACACTAGTAAAAAAAAAATGATACTCTAAAACATTTATTCGTCGTAATTAATATATAATGCTTTTCAATATTTTATTCATATATTTTTATTTTATTTCATTTATTTATATATTAATGTAACGGCCGTTGAAATTAATTTCTGCATCCTTACTCTGATGTTTCGATTCATCCGCAATGTATGCCTCAACCGGATGCTGTAAGATTATACAGGATGTCGAAGATCGCGCTTCAAATTTTTGTTATTCCTATTAAATCTTTTTTTTTTTTTTTCTTGTCGACAAATTAGAATGTTGAACACATTTCTAAATAAAATAAAAATTACTTTGTCATTCTCATGACATTTGATATCTGAAAAAGACCATCGAACTCCACTAATGGTGAATTGACTTTTATTAATGAGGAATCGGACGGAACGTTAATTATGTACGGATTTAATATTTTTTCTGGATTTTTTTTAGAGGGGCATAAGGAGGGTTTGTCGGAGCAGAAAATTTGTTTTCGGATTGGTATATGGGAGTAATGGAAGTTGGTAAGGTGACAGGTGGGGTTGCTGTTCTGTGCTCTGTTATTGTGTTAAGGTTAACATCCAGTGGTATACGTGCCGCAGTCCACGCACCACCTCTGGCTCCCCGCACAACGGCTAAGTCGCACCAGGACAACCGGCAATAAACCTCACTGTTTATGATATGCTCCCAGTCCGTTCGCATTCTGCCCCGGCAACAATTTATAACAGATACTATTTATAACTGAGTAAGTAATCTTATTATTCTTGAATTTTTTATATATTTATTAATGGTATATATCAATACCGTACGCTTAAAAATTTATTATATAATTTGTTATACGTCAGTTCTATGATTACCAGTGTTATTGGCATGTCTGATGAGTTATATAGAGGAAGTAGTTCCGTTTCGAAAGGTTCAGGAAGCTAAGCAATTACTTGCGAACATCGATATTATTTGGGATCGATATAATTTTCGGCAACATCGACAAATCATTTTTTCCAACATTACAGTCTTCTCTGATTTTTTTGGACGGTCTTTACATCATTTATTATATAACTTTCTTACAATGTCTTGTAAAACACAAGTCGGACATTTAAGCATTCGGTAAGAAAAAAGGATAAATCTTTGTGAAATATGCAAACGAATTTATTATTTAAAAAATATGGTCACATTTTATTATATTGTAATAACTAAACAAAAATTTCGGCTTAATGCTCTTGAAATAAATTAATCATTGTCGATTAGATCTTTGATTGAAGTTTCGATTGTTTATAACATTTAATTTGTTTCGTTCCAGAAAATCAAGATATACAATTTTGTAGGAAAATAGTCCGGGTGATGGTCAATAAAGGTATAGTAGAAGAAAACTATTTATTGTTAACCGTTCGTTAGGTTAACAATAAATAGTTTTCAATAAAGGTATCAAAATAGTAGAAGAAAACTATTTATTGTTAACCGTTCGTTAGGTTAACAATAAATAGTTTTCAATAAAGGTATCAAAATAGTTTTCAATAAAGGTATCAAAATAGTAGAAGAAAACTATTTATTGTTAACCGTTAGGTTAACAATAAATAGTTTTCAATAAAGGTATCAAAATAGTAGAAGAAAACTATTTATTGTTAACCGTTCGTTAGGTTAACAATAAATAGTTTGTTTCTACTATTTTGATACCTTTATTGACCACCACCTAGACTATCTTCCTATAATTTACTTCATACGATCAACTATCTTCTTCCAAGATATACAATGGTTCTAAGGCACATATATTGGTTTTTATTTATATATATATATATATTTTTTGTGATATAACTTTAGATGAGGGTTATATAGATGTATAACCTGCATATGAAATATAGATTATACATAGGTCTTCAGTTTTAGAAAAAAAAATTATTAATGTCAATTTCTTAACACTTATTGGATTGCTACACAATATGAGTTGTCTCAATCTATTATTCTATGGTAATTAAAAAAATTACCTTTGATTATATAAAGTTAAAATTTAGCTCCTCTTTTAAACCGAGTAGAATTTAATTGGGATAACTGGTTATTTATAGAAAAAAAAAATTTAAAATCGCTTATGTTGAAATAAATCCTACCGATGTGACTATATTTTTTTCATATCGCATTAGACTACAAGAAAGTTACCGAAAATATTTTATTTACTTTTATAACACTCTTACATCGGAATAGAAACAACAGTTTTACAACTTGTCAAAAATTCAGACTAATTAAAATAAAAATGACTTCTAAAATAAATTTTTAATATTATCATTCCTTCATCAGTGAGAAATGGAAATTTAAAAACAAATAAATAAATAAAAAGGAAATGCCAGGTAAGTATATATTTGTATATATATTGATTAATAATTTTAATACCAGAATGATTTTGTTAAATATTAAAAAACAAAAGAGTGACCCGACTATAATAAAAAAAAAATTAATTACATAGAGTTGAGTAAATCGGTACTTCATAATATTTCAAATATTCAATGAAGGTTTTTAATATTAAATACAACTTAAATTAGATTGTATTCAATGCATTACCAATTAATGGTTTTGGCAAATTGGTGGTGATTTGATTCATTTTCAATTTTTTTTTTTTTAAATAGTTGTTAGTATTATTTTATTTATTTGAAAAATAGATCATTAAACAGTCCATATACAAATTTACCTTTGGCCGTTCTGTTTTTCTTAATTGTACCGATTTGTTACAGTTTATACTGCTTTAATATTACCAACTCAGGAATCGTAAAACAGAAACGCGTTTCTATGGTTGATCTATGTAAATTGGGTCTTGAATAGAATAATGTTTGATGTTCATAGTTGAATGTTTCAAACTTCATTTTTGGAACTTATGCTTAACAAATGCTCAGGTGTTTTGTAATAGATGTAGGCGTGAAATAAAGAAACTGATTGAAATATCTCAAGATATTTTCGATGGATTATTTTGTGCAAAGTATAAACGTCTTATCTGAATTGGCCAGATAAGGCTTATCGCAATTTGATACCTTTTCCGTAGGCGTTTCTTAAGTCCCTCCTCCACCTTCCCCATCCCCACTACCACCACCACTTTTATCGGATAATTTTCATTTTTCAGCGCAGTCTCTCCATATCATTGCTAAGGAATGGATATCACCCAGGCACTGGATATAATTGTGTGGGGTATATCTCACGGCTCAGGGTCTGCATAAATTTAGGATTTATTTGCTTTCTTTCGGATGAATCATCTCTTCACCTGCTATTTTTAGTGCTCGGATCAAGTACATGCTATTTGTTTGACTTTTATTATACTTGGAACATTTTTTCTGAGAATTCGTTGGAGTGACTAAAAGTGTTTTGTGTAAGTGGCCTTATACAAAGCTTGGAAAATACCTTGTGAAAACTAATTTTTTTTTATTCGATTAATAGGTATCATTAGTAATAAAATTTCATCATTAGATGACGCAAATGAGGGTGTATTTTTTATCTTTTTTTTTTTATACGCATAAGTTATATATTTCCAACAAGTCATTTTCTATTACCTGTCATTTAACTATCGGATAAGTCAATATCTTTCAATCATTTCTATCATTTTTAATAATTTTTAATTAAATGAAAATTGAGTTTGACAAAATAATTTTCAAACTTATTAATGATGAACGAAATTTAATGACGGCTTATTTATACAGTTTATACCGCTCCACTCATAAACTATTATACTTTAATTTTAATAAGCAAATAAACCTCTATACATAATAATAATTATAATGTGTTGTCCTTTTCTTATATAGATTATAGAGTCGTGGGAAAACTACACTGAACATGGTAACAAACTCCGTCCATTTTCATTAAATGCTTAAATTATTCTTACATGAGCATCCAGGTGACTGCTTATTTATGAATCGAATTTCCAGTTAAAATCGTTTCAAAAATTATTAATGATAAATATAAAATTAGTAACAAAATTATTAAATAAAAATACGATGTCAGATCAATAAGCTCATAATCATAAACATAAGACACATAAGCTTGTTAATGTATTTTTTAAAGATAATATCGATTTATCCCAACAGAAAAGGTATTAATAATCCTATATTTAAGTTAATCTACGATTGTATTATACTTGATCAAAATCAAATCTAATTATTGTATAAACTTTTAGTGATAAAGCAAATACGTAAAAAAGTATATAAACACGCATAATAAAAAAATATTATAATTATCAGGGACTTGGTTTTGATAAATGGGCAAAATATAATTATCTTAATTAATTCGGCTATTTCATATAATCCATTCCCTATATTTTTAAAAAACGGTATTTTCTAATGTTTCGGTCAATAATTAAAAAAATGAGAAAATTATAAGATACGATTTATTAATTTTTAAAATATTTTATCGCTTGATCAACTGTTAATAAATAAATGAAACACCAAATTAGAGCATTTAAATTGAAATAAATATGTTTTATATGCATACAAACATATATATGTTGAAATTGTAAATTATGTTTGCTTCGTTATTAATACTAATTGCTAATAGTTATATAAAAATGAATATTTGATTATTCGTCACCCTAAAATCAAACTGATGTTATTCTACGACTATCGACGTTGTTAAAAAAATAATGACGTAAATGGGTATCAATAACTGTTTTACATTCAAGCAATAAAATGTATATTTGTGTCCATAAATAGCCATAAAATGTATACATAAAAATGAATATTTGATTATTCGTCACCCTAAAATCAAACTGATGTCATTCTACAACTATCGACATTGTTAAAAAAATAATGGCGTTTACGTCAATAACTGTTTTACATTCAAGCCATAAAATGTAATGATCTAAAAGTTTCAAAGGTTGTTTAAATATTTTATGTAAAATAAACTATAATATTTTTAAACCTAATATTATTTCATTCTAACCTTTTTAATTGACATTTCTTACAATAATGGTTTGCTTGTCACTGATAAAACACATAAAATCATAACTGCATAATTACATTATATTCTAATGACAGCTTTAACCAAATCTGATTTGGATATTTTCATAATAATACAAAAAAAAAAAAACTTTCAGATTACTGGGAATAAAAAAATAACATTGATATTTGTAATAAACAAATTAGTTATTTTGTACATAAAGAGATTATGCACTACAGTCTCATGTGTACGGATGAATGTGTGCAGAGTTGGGCAGGAATGAAAACAAGAGTAATTTAATTACATCTTCAATTACATGTTTCAGTTAGACTATAATTATACTAGCGTTAAATCGTCCAAATCATTGAAAATTAGTAGATTTGAAAAAACATTACATTGAAGTAATTGTAAGACACAATTACAAGTACTATAATTATGTAAAATAATTGTAATTACTCTGTAGTTACTTCTTGATACCATGTAATTGATATTAAATTTACAATCACTTCTTGACCCTCAGTAATTGTAATTATAATTACAATTTAACTTATTAGTAAACTCAATTTATTTGAACATATTTTTATGAGCAGAAATCTTAAATGTTAAAATGAATCGATATGCAAGCACGGGATCATAAAATCGATTATATATTTATTTTTAACATCTTCGAAAGCATATAAATAAATCGTAATATGTCAATAAATCTATACTGCAGCGCGCAATCATCAACTGGATATCATTTTCGTATTTTAGAGCCATTTTAAAAGAGATTTCTTCCAATCAAGTATTAAGTATTTATAATTACAATTATAATTACTTGTGACTGTATTATAATTACTTAGAATTCCAGAAACTAAATAATAATTACATGATAATGTGGCCTCACAGTTATAATTACAGTAGTTCATCAATTAATTACAATTACTTGTAATTGCATTTCTGCAATTCCAAATTACAGTAATTGTTAAGTAATGGTAATTATAATTAGATTAAATATACATGTAAATATAGCCATTAAATGTTTCGAAAATTTATAGTTTTTTACTGACTTTTTTTGTTAACAATTACTTCTAATTTACCTTATTTTTTTATGCGATATAAGTTGACCGTTTTTGAAATGAAGATGATTAGAGGTCTAGTTAGTTTTTAAAGTGGTTTATAATTATAATGACAATAAAAGCGGTATTTGACCTTTCAATTGTTTTCTCTAAATCAAGTTTGGTCAAATAATGGCTTACGGGAAGCTTTTTTTATATATAGTGAGTTTAATAAGCAATAAATGGTAGAATATGCAGCCTTATTATGTCCTGATGTCAAAAACAAAGCAGAAATAATTTTATTTTGAAGAAAAATAGTGCAAGGAATTGACTAAATTAGTGACAACTTCACCAAACAGCTGAAGTCTGCTTGAAAAAATTTTTGTTGATCTTTGGCGCTGGAGGAAAGTACAGAAACAAAGACAAACATAAACACCTTACTCATCCTTATCTCTGAAATTAATGAAATTTTTTCATATATTTTCAGAAAAATAATTTTATCTGTAATCAATGATCATCAAGGATAGAACTACTAGATTTCAATGTGCTATGAATAATACAGAGAAAAGTATTTTGTCCTGGAACGACTTGGCAAGCTTGCGACAGATGAGAACTTGGCTTTCAAAGGAAAAAATTTGGTTACAGTTAAGCATTTAAAAAACAAGATAAAAACACAAAATTGTATTTATTTTATCGTTTCATTGCATTTTCCATCAGGAGAACCTTAGTAAAGTTGCACTGGGATGTGGCAGGTCGTGTTGATAGTGTGTTTAACACAATCAAAGAGAAGGCTCTCCATTCCACCTACAGTTCTAACCTTCCCCTTAGGATGTGGGCGTAATTTACCACAACAGAGTGGAGTGGTTGAGCCTGGGAAAAATGATCACAAGAGTCTGGGGGACCACAGAATGAATTAATTTAATTTCAAGAGACAAAAGGAGATATTTCACGATTATTTATAAAGATAGGATGCATCGACTGAATATGAAACCCGCAGCTGATGTATTTGAGAAATCAACTGAAAGTACTGGTGCTAGTATTTGATAGTGGGAACAAGTACAAGACGGGAAGAAAAAAGGCCAGTTATCTCACCCCAATTTTTGATTACTTTAATGAAAACTATGTATAATTGCTAGTCAAAATTGATGAGTCAGCCAAGTATAGGTAGTGGGAATAAAAAATGGCGGCTGTTTCAAAACCTTAAAAAAACACTAATTTTTCATTCGGAGATACTCTATATCTTTACAACTTCCAACAACAAAAGAAGATCTAATTGAACATCATTTAAAGTAGAGTAAATTTTCTAAAGTGTAACCCCTAATAGAGCAAATTACGTTCAATAGTTCTCGAGATATAGCTTTTAAAAAAAAATATTTCGTAAAAATGTTGTATGGAACGTACTCAAAGATCAGTAGTTAGCGAATTTATTTTGAAAAATCTATATCTTAAAAACTATTTGACGTACAGATGTCTATTAGCAATCAAAGGATATTCCCCCTATAGGTAGGGGAAATAAAAAATGGCGGCTGTTTCAAAGCGATAAAAAGAACTAATTTTTCATTCGGAGCTCTATATCTTAAAAAGTAGGAATAACACAAGAAAACCTAAGAGAACATTATTTAAAGAAGGGTAAATTTGCTGAAATATTAGCCCTAAAAGAGCTATTTACGTCCGATAGTTCTCGAGATATAGCTTTTTAAAAATCAAAATTTCTTAAAAATCTACTGAACGATTAGTAGTTAGTTAATTTATGTTGAGAATTCTATATCTCAGGAACTATGTGACGTACAGATGTCTATTACCACTCAAATTAAAGCTAGTTTAATGGACTAGAAAGAAGTTTATTACCTTTATCTTCGTAGGAATAGTAGTTTTCATGATATTTGCTAAAATAAATTGATTTATAGTTGTTCGGACAATAAGTTTGATTTATGAAAAACTTCATTTCAGAAACTATTGGACATACAGATGTCTGCCAGCGCTCATATTAAAGCTAGTTAAATTTACTACAAAATAGTTAATTATGTTTATCTTTGTAGGAGTAGTAGTTTTATGATATTTGACAAAATAAACTCACAAAATGTTAATTTCTAGGTGTTCGTATAAAATGTTGGATTTTTGAAAAAAATATATCTCCATATATGTCTCCAACACTCAAAATAAAGGAAATTTAACTTACTATAAAGTAGTTTATGACAATTATTTATTGTTTATAATATATGAACATATGAATATAAATTTGGCAAATGAAAATTTGTCCGAACAGCTATAAATCAATTTATTTTAGCAAATTTCATGTAAACTATTACTCCTACGAAGATAAACATCATAAACTACTTTATAGCTCTTTAAACTAGCTTTAATATGTGTGCTAATAGACATCTGTACGTCAAATGGTTTTTGAGATATAAATTTTTCAAAATAAATTCACTAAGTACTGATCTTTCAGTACGTCCCATACAACATTTTTGTGAAATGTTGCTTTTTAAAAAGCTATATCTCGAAAACTATGTAACGTAAATAACTCTATTAGGGCTCATATTTTATCAATTTTACTCTTCTTTAAATGACATTCTCTTAGGTTTTCTTGTGCTGTTCCTACTTTTTAAGATATAGAGCTCCAAATGAAAAAATAGTTCTTTTTATCGCTTTGAAACAGCCGCCATTTTTTATTCCCCCTACCTATACTTGGCTGACACATCAGTTTTGACTAGTAATTATACCTAGTTTTCATTAAAGTAATCAAAACTTGGGGTGAGATAACTACCTTTTTACTCCTCTTGGGTTCTTGTACTATCCTTTTTGCCAATCTCTGACGGCTGTCTAGGTTGCCGCCGCGTACTAAGGGGGGAGTGTCAAGATTCATTCTTCGGAACCGCACAAAAATGAATGATTAACTGCCCCAGGTTGGAATCGAACCCATAACGTTCCGAACCGAGCGCACTGGGACCTGCGCCCCAGCTCAATGTAAGATTACAATTAACATGAAATGTGGAATCATGTAATATCATTCAAAGTGAACCTAGGTTTATTTGTAAATCAAGTGACTTCCATTTGTAATGAAAACAATTATTTTATGAAAGTTTTCCTGCTAAGAATATCATTTGTATAAATTCACAATACGTAAAAGAAAATTTAACCTAAATTCGGTTTGTTCTCATACATCATCTCAGCTCATTTATACAGGCATCTACGCTACCGCTTGAATTTATTAATATTCAGTCAGATCACAATGTGAAAAATATAAAAACAATATAAATATAAATTAAAAATAAAATAAATAAATTAAAAAAAATAACACAATATAAAAAAAAATTATTTATAATCTTGAATACTTTCTCGAGACTGGTTAATGTTTTTTAAATAAATAATTTAAATTGTATCCTTTATAGTCTCAATACATTTTATTTTCTTTACAAGTCCGACGTTTCGGCCAATTCGGCCATCCTCAGGGACAATCTATCACATAACAGCTTTTATTATATCTATGATCCTCAATAATTTAAATTACTTAACAATAATATTTATAAACTTACCTTAATACAATTTTGGAACAAAATAATTTTAAAACACAACTTCATGCCCTGGTCATTTCAACAATTTCTCAATGAATCATTAAAACATTAGGTAAAAATATATTTTTTGTTAATAAGCATATCCTATATTATGTCTAATTACCTAATTAGACTATTATCACATTAAAACAAAAATTAAAATTGTTTATTGGTTAAAATTTATTACAACAATACTTGTAACCTTCTCTCCTCTCAGGTCAAGCATTAAAATTATTTATTATAACTATACCTTTTTTTAATTTTCCTCTTTATTTCATTAGTAAAATTCCCATCAAAGCTAATTATAATTCTCAACATTTAATTTATCACATATTTTTCATAAATTAAGTTTACTTAAATAAAAATGATAAATACTGTGGCATTAGTTAAATTTTAAAATCTATTATAGTCAGATTACCTATTTTATACTAAATTATTATTAATTATACCGACATAATATTAAAGAATTGATAGCAGAAATAGTTCCTGAGATTTCTCAAAATAAATTAACTAACTACTAATCTTTCAGTAGATTTTTAAGAAATTTTGCTTTTTAAAAAGCTATATCTCGAAAAATATTTAACGTAAATAACTCTATTACGGCTCATATTTTAGAAAATTTACTCTTCTTTAAATAATGTTCTCTTAGGTTTTCTTGTGTTGTTCCTACTTTTTAAGATAGAGAGCTTCGAATGAAAAATTAGTTCTTTTTATCGCTTTGAAACAGCCGCCATTTTTTATTCCCCCTACCTATACTTGGCAGACTCATCAATTTTGACTATTAATTATACATAGTTTTCATTAAAGTGGCCCCGAGTCAAAACAATTGGCCAGCTCTGCTCTAAATTATCATTTAAACTGTTGTTTTTTTTATAGTAAATTAATAATGAACTTATATAATATTAACAATTTTAATTTGACATCTAGCAGAGAAAATAATATATAAAATGTCACTGTGGCTCAAATCAATAGAGTTTAATAAGGTCTAATTATTTCATTTTTAGAAATCATGTGAAATTTAATTTAAATTTTTGATTTATACCAAATTAATCTAATATGACTTTTGACAGTTGTATTTTTTTATACATATAATTAAATTTTTGAATGTTATTGTCGGTTTATTTAATCATTTCAGAATGAAAATAACCAAAATCATTTGTAACAGACGGTCATTTGAAATATTTAGAGTAAAGGCACTATTTATTATTAAAACGAACTTTTTCCAATTATTTTTAATTCTTATGTTTCAAAGTTTTTTTTTATACTTTCCTTAGTTTTATATATTTCGCATACAATTTAGACGAAAATACTGTAAATGTTTCTATTTGTTTAAACGTTTGTAAGCAAATGGAATCAGCAATAAATACTATATTCAACCATCAAACAAAATTATTTGGAACAATATACATTTTATTTATTGGTTAAAAATTATACTGAATTTACTAATTTATTAAATTTACTAGAATTTACAAAGTAGGTAGGTATACTTTGGTACTTTCAATTGAGATTCAGAAAATAACTTTCATATCTTGGAGTTGTATCAGGGTAGATTCTCAACATGTTTGTATCATGTTAGTATGTCACCTACAGCAAATTTACTTGTTGTATATATTTTTATACAGTTGTAAAAAACAATAAATAAATTTAAAAAAAAAAACTTTCATATGCCCTGGTACAAGAGGTTTTAGCAATTGTAACTATGTTCTGATCTTAGACAACTTAAGAGGATCAAACTTTCTTCTGTCTGTTGTAGGCTTTGATATGTGTAAAATTTATAAGAAATGTGATGTGATAAGAAATCAGCTTCCTCCACCCAATGGAAACTTCATTTTTGCAGCTTTGGTTAGTTTAGCTTACAAATGGAACCATGTTTGAAATCCTCCGTGACTTCAAACGCTTAGTTAATAAAAGTTATGTCACAAATGTCAATAATTGGTGCCGTTACCTGACATGATATTGTGCTATCTCGTTGCATAATTACTATTGAAAAATCGTTGAATGTATCAGGAAAAAAAACATAAAATCACGAACTAGAATGTTTTTCTGGAATTTAAGATTTGTCGATGGGACAAAACCTCATTCTCTAGTTTCTAACCTTGCTTAATATGAACGCAGACACTCCACACCTAAAGTGAGTTGAATTAAATAATTTAAAAAAACGGATTTATTAATATTTTAGGCAAGGTGGCTTCAATATTTTTATTTATTAATTTATTTTTTGGGCTTAGATTCGAATAAAATTTTTTTTTAAACTAATTTATGTTAATTTTAATACTGGTAAATCTCAATGCTTTAGATGATCTAACTTTGATTTTGAATTAACAAAATAAAAAATTATTCACACACAGATACGAGAAATTGAACTGCTGGCTTATGTTTGGAAATTTTAAAAAAAGTTCGAGAAAAAAAAATTGACGAACATATAGAACTAGTTATCCATTGTGATTTTCGTTGTTTGTGGAGAAGAATGTCTTTAGAAAGAATTTGGAAACTGTGTGTCTCACTTTTACTAAAAAGAAATAAAGATCTTCCTCACATCTTTTAAACAAACATCAAACAAAAAAACAAAACAACTGCTTTGACTTTTAATTGGATGTTAATGTGGCCATTTGCACGTCAAGTAGATCGCGTTCACCCACTTTATCCTGTTCTAGGTCCATAGTTCAGATTCTTATTTCCATCGAATTGGCAGTTTGTGTTTACGAGTTGTTTAAAAACGATATTTAATTTAATAAGAGTAAATTACCAACAATTTTGTTCCCAAGGATTATTTTCTCCGACAATCCATTTTCAAACGAACCGGGTCGATATCATGAGGCACAGTGCAGGACAGCCTTATGTGGACCAGAAATGGGGAATAAAAGTAAAAATTTGGGGCCACAAAGTTGAAAATCGTTATGATTATCTAAAAAAAAAAATTTAGCTTTTGTCCAAAATGTTTTGAAACGTTCAAGATCTCTTTCTAGTCCTCAATCTTGTAAACTACATTCTGTTTCATTATTTTATATATATACTTTTTTTTTTTATTATTCATATATTCTAAAGTATGAAATTTGAGTTTTACCAATTTACGGGACAGATACTATTAATATATTTTGTTGTACTTTGGTTATAATACTTTCTATAATATATTTTAATAGAAGAATTTGAATGTTCAAGGTCGTTTCGTTCGAATGTCAAAGAATTATAACAGGTTTTTGTCATTTCTGTCCCATTGTTCAGCGACTAGGCAAAGCTGAATTTCTGATTCAGGGCAGACAAAAAAAAAATATCAAGAGAAAACTTCTATTATTTTCGATGTTTGGACTACTTCAGCCTATTTTATGTTGGGGCAATTGGTTTAGGTCAGTCGAAAATAAAAAGTAATGTAGAGCTTTTGGAGAAAATTTCGTTAAGTTTAATTTCGTATAAAATATCCATCAACAAAAAATACTTAGTTTTATAGTTATGTTATAGCTAAAACTCTGAAAACAAAAATTTTAAGGTTTTGTATTTTTTTTTTTTTAATTTCGTCTCGTTGTGCAGCGACTAACTCGTAGGATAAAACTGAATTTCGGATTCAGCACACCAAAAAAAAAATCGTTGAGAAAACTTCTATTACTTTCGATGCTTGGATTACTTCAGCTTATTTATGGACTGTTTGATGTTGAGACCATTGTACTAGGTCAGCCGAAAGTAAATATAGTAATGTAGGGATATTTTATTTAGTTTAATTCCGTATGAAATATTCATCAACAAAAAATGCTTAGATTTATAGTTTTAGCAAAAAAAAAAAAAAAAATTTAAGAGTTTGTATTTTTTTTTTTAATTTCGTCCCATTTTCTGATTGAGGACACAAAAAAAAATCCTTGGGAGAAAACTTCCATTACTTTCGATATTTGGACTACTTTAGCCTATCTGATGTTTGGGCTATTGGTTTCGGTCAGCCAAAAATAAAAAGTAATCTAGGGATTTCCTAGGAAATTTTGTTTAGTTTAATTTCGTATAAAATATCCATAAAAAAAAAATGCTTAGTTTTATAGTTATAGTAAAACTCTGAAAACAAAATTGTAAGATTTTGTATTTTTTTTTTTTTTTAATTTTGTTTGTTCCATTGTGCAGTGAATAAACTAGTAGACAAACCTGAATTTCGGATTCAGCACACCAAAAAAAAAAAAAATGTTGAGAGAAATTTCTATGAATTTCAATGTTTGGATTACTTGATGTTAGGACTATTGGACTAGGTCTGCCGAAAATAAAAAGCAATATAGGGATTTTGTAGGAAGTTTTATCCAGTTTAATTTCCTATAAAAATAACCATCATCATAAACTGCTTAGTTTTATAGTTATAAGCAAAACTCTGAATTTATGTTTTTTTAATTTTGTTACAAAATATTGATCTACATGACTGTTATAAGGCCTATCTGGACATACGGAGTTGAGCTTTGGGGCTCCACTAAACCATCAAATGTCTCCCGAATCCAATCCTTACAGTCCAAAATCCTTACTTTGTCACAAATCAAGTCATCCATCAGGACCTAAATATCCCATATGATACCAATCCTTCTAAGATAAACTTCCCAACCACCCAAATCCACTTGTTTCTAAACTGGCTTCTCCTTCATTACTTAATAACCCTCCTAAGCGTCAGAAAAGAAGATGGCCTCTAGATATTCTCCTCTAGAAATTTTATTGGAGTTTTATCAATGGGTAGATTCTCCACATGTTTGTATCATGTCACTGTGTCACCTACAGCAAATTTACTTGTTTTATATTTTTTTATACAGTTGTAAATAGCAATAAATAAATTATAAAAGAAAAGAAATTTTTTTTTTTAATGTCGTGTTAAAATCGATGGCTGGCGAAATAGTTAAACTGAAATTCGTATTCAGCATTCCAAAAAACATATCGCTGCATGAATAGTGGCACATCTTGCATAATGCTTATTTTACAGGAAAAGCATATAAACATTTTAAATATACTTTTTTTTAAAATATTGACGTCAAACTTCATTCTATTCTTATAATTTTTGTATATTAAATATTTGTGTCTCGTAGAACTAAATTTAATAAATAAATTTATTGTTTCAGTACTTTACCCATTTTTCAGAATCTGCCGGTTAAAAAAAAATCTTTGAATCAAACATGTTTTTCATTGTAAATTATACAATATTTAAATAAAAGTCGGAAAAGAAAAGAGAATTTCCAAATAAAAAATTTAAAATATGCAATAACAAAAGTGAAAAAAGATCTTAAACAATTAGAGTAAAGAAAAACATAAAAAATTCTGGCTTTTATAGAACGCATAGCAAAATTTTTGGATATGATTGTTATTTATTTAACCAAAGTCTAGTATTTTTTCCTCTAAATATGAGTTTTATAATACTACGAATTGTTATTGTAAAATTTATGTATTGTATACTGATATAGGTTTATGATTAATAATTTATCAATTTATGATTTTTTTTATTCTTGCCAGCACAATTATCACTATAAAAAATGAAATTATTACTTTATTTTATATGAAACTGAGCACGGAACTACCCATCTCATCTTCTCCACGCTCCGCTTGGCATATCCAGTTACGTCTGTGGATTTCAACTCGTAAAATTATTATGTTCAAGTGTAAATATGTCATTGTTTAAGAAAAGAACTAGGTTCCAACTTGTCACAAAGCAAAATGTATCACTATTCAAGAAAACGATCCGAAAAAAACTTTTGAAAATAATGAAATAACTAAACTTATGACGTTTAAGAAAGATTGAGTACAGTTTAATAATAGCACATCTATTTTCCAGTGGAAAATTATAGAAAATGAGATGTGCCACTCTCTTTGGTGAAACAATACTATCTTTTGAAAATATAAAGAAAAACAACTAAAAACTTTTTTTTTTTTTTTTTTTTTTTTTTTTTTTTTTTTTTTTTTTTTTAGTTGGCCTACTAAAGCAAACTTCAATGATTTTTTTCTTTGTGAAACTCTTTCTTGAAGTGAATAATTATTCATAAATCACTCTAGGTTTTTGCATCATTTGTCGGCACTCCTAAATGTGATTGAGAGAAAAAGTTTCGGTTAATTAAAGTTCATAATGTTAGAGTAATTAACGAAGGATTCGTCAACGAAATAATTACATTATTTTCAGATAGTCA
>NW_027113379.1:769776-770438 GCF_000696795.3 Halyomorpha halys
CGGCACTCCTAAAGGTCATGAGAGAAAAAGTTTCGGTTAATTAAAGTTCATAATGTTAGAGTAATTAACGAAGGATTCGTCAACGAAATAATTACTTTATTTTCAGAGAGTAACACTTGAGAGATTACGGGTGTGAATAAGTCAGTCCTACCAGGTTAACATTATATGAAGGTGAACTAAGAATGTCTGAGTCAGGCTCTTAACACCTCCCGCGCAGCCACGACCTTGTGTAACAAACCCAGTTTACGAAAACTCACACAGTGCCGTTTTCACTATAAAAATCATATATATATTTGTAGGAAATATATATATTTTTTAATTTATGAGACATATAATTTGCATTATTGACAAAAAATATTTCTTATTATCACCGGAGACTTCCATTTTTGTAAAAATTAAAATCTGAGCATTTGTATGAAGTCTCGGTTTACCGACCATTCTTTAAAAATTTTACTCTCTGAAAGCATTGAAAATCCCTTCATGCATAAATATTAATCATTATTTACAAACCGTTTCATAATAAAAAATTAAACAACCAAAACTACATTTATAATTGAGATAAGTTATACGTTTTATAATACATTTTTTTTCCTTTAGATCATACATCCGAAAAATGTACGATATCGCCCAATTTGTAAAAATACAGTATTTAAAACACAATA
>NW_027113379.1:771767-791767 GCF_000696795.3 Halyomorpha halys
TTTATTTATATTACTTGTTAAAATAAATAAATGAAAATGATGAATTTTATCAAAATCGTGAAAAGGAAAGTGATCTCTTAATATTAGACAACAAATCGTCTATCATTAGTGCCACTAAAAGTAATATGACCATTAAACAAGTGTCATCTTTAGTTAGGGGACTGAAACTTACTAGAGCTGAAACTTTCTTCATACATAAATATTAATCATTATTTACAAACCGTTTCATAATTTGTAAAAATACAGTATTTAAAACACAATATTTTATACTGCAATAAATATTAAAATTTGTAACATACTATATACTACACTAAAAAAAAATGTGCAAGGATAAATCTATCCTTTTTTTTTAATTTTTAATTTTATTAACGATTAGTAAATTAATGAAGAAAATATATGTAATTGTTGAAAGTGTCGAATTTTTTAATGTTAATAATCATTATTTTCAGAGTTTAAAATACTTAATCAATTTTTTTATAATGATAAAATAAACCACTCGAAACGTCAAATGAATAATGACATTTGATTTCTAAAGTTTCATTTAAAAACCTGCAGACATTCAGGAATCTACAAGGAAATTACTTTATTTATATTACTTGTTAAAATAAATAAATGAAAATGATGAATTTTATCAAAATCGTGAAAAGGAAAGTGATCACTTAATATTAGACAACAAATCGTCTAACTATCATTAGTGCCACTAAAAGTAATATGACCATTAAACAAGTGTTATCCTTAGTTAGGGGTTCCAACTAGAGAGCTTAACAATAGAGTTTTTGGATAATTTTTTTTTTTTTGCACAATAGAAGTGAAAACTTAAAATTCTACCGGTATGCTACGTTGACGAGCACACTTCCATAGTATTATTTCCTTACCTTGAGGTTTGAATAGTGTTTATCTTCTATAGTTAAATAACCCTGACATCGGTTCTGTGGTAACTTTCGCAAAACCTAAATAAAGCGAGTTAGCGGACAACCGCCATGTGGAAATCATCGAGTATGTACAATACCGCTTACGTCAACGTCATACCAGATTTCGAAAAATCAGTACATTGAGAAAATGGTTTGTGGTGCTTACATGTACGTTATACCAAACAGTTTCAATTTATTAAGATTCTTTAATAATAAAAAGTAATCCAAGAGGGTCAATTGGCCATTAAGCACAATTAATTAATTGGACGGTATTATAGTGCAGTTTTGTTATATTAGAATTTAATTTTATTTATTATTATAAAAGAATATTGTGTACCTATCTTAGTATACGACTTTAGATTAACAGTTTTATTTTTATATATGCAGTAAGCAGACGTTTCCTTGATATTTATTTTTATCAAGAATGACAGTACATTTTTTTATAAATCATTATTTAATTTTCGAATTATCTTCTTTTTTTTATTTGTTAATTTTCTTAATAACTTTGTAGATAGAAATTTAAATTATTAAGATAATTTTTAATGTTCAAGATACACTTTATTCAAATAATGGCCGTTCTGTGATTTTATATTGTTCTGTAAAAAAATGAATTATAGACAATCATCCACTATTATATATAATTTTATTTTGAATTAAAGAGAATTTCTCTTTCAATATTTTTTGATGTTTTTATGGTTTTCGCTTTGGAGTTAGTCTTTCTCATTCTATCTATCTTGTTCGTATGCCTTTTCCTGTTATCCTAGTCTTTTACAATGCATTTTAAAATTTTTGCTATGATCTTGGTCAATATCTTAACCTTCTGGTAAAAAAATGTCAAACGAAACTAGTTAAATGTAGTTTAAAAGACTAGTATAACAGGAAAAACGCACACAATCTGTAGCAAGATGGTTACTAAGAAAGACTAACCTTGAAACATCAACCATAAAAAGCTCTCTAATTTAGATTATAAAACTAAAACTTAAAAAAAAAAAAATTTTATAATCTGTTAAATTACTAGTAAAAAATAGAAAATTGGTTTTATTTTGTGAGTAATCAGTACTTATTAGGATTACATGGAAGGAAATAGTTTATTCAGTTGCAATTAATTTATTTTATCGTCGAGTTTGCAGTCATTTTTAATTTAGGTATAAGATACTGGCATAATGAATGGAAGATTCTGCCACTTTCCTCGTTAGAGCTGTTAACAAGATGATTTATTATCAATTTAATAACTAATTACCTACTTAAAATAACGAAAAATGTCATGGTTAGTATATTTCATTTTTATATTTCTCAATAAAACAATATTCATTTTAAATATATTTTTTTTTTTCATTTTCTCATTTTTGGCAACTGATATTTGTAATATATTAAACAAAGAAATTGTAATCAAGAGTTCGATGACCTAATAAACCATTTTTCTCCCACACACTAAATAACAACGAAAATAATACCTATACTTAATGTTTTCATATTAGAAATCTATTATCGCTTAAACTCTCAATTTTTACAAGCCCTTGTGGCTTTTGTTCCTGCAGTCGTCTCAGTAGGGTGTTAACGTTGAGGAGGTGGACAACCTTAGCGTTTATATGACAGTGGAATTTGTAACCGTTCTGTCGGCATGAAATTAGTGGCAAAACTCTTCGTCCAAAAAGAAATTATCCTGTACAGCTACAATCCATGAAGGGTCAGAGGTGCAGAGGTTTGTAAGGAAGCACTATTACTAGACCAACGATAATGCAAGGAGGTGATTTGGTCAGAACCACGCTCGACCGCCAGATTTTTACCCAATTAAGGGTACCCACATCATGAGACTAGGTGGACCCTGTAAGGCTCCACCAGAATCCACAGCTACAGTGGAACAGAATACTACATTATACTACAAAGAAATTCAAAATTGTATACAAGAAAAAATGATCAGACACCAACGTTTCAATCCAATTTGCAAGGTCTCTATTAAGGGCCGTCCGTAGCTCAGGTGGTTAGGCAGAGGTCTATCAATCTGAGATCTGCGGGCGGCGCCGATTCGAATCCGGCCTGGGGCGTTGACTTTCATTGTGTGGTGGTCCTACAAAATGAAATACTTGACTTCCTATCATGGTTAGAATAGGTTAGTAACCTGAAGATAAACCTCCCCCCCCCCGTATGTCAAAAGGCTGTATAGGACTCCAATGGGAGTCTTGGGCTGATAAAAGGGGGGGGGGAATCTCTATTAGAATTCGAATCCTGCAGAGTAATCTAGGTAAATAGAATAAGTACATTATGTCATTTATGCCAAGTCCATATTTTTTTTCAGTGTTATTTATCTTTCTGAGGATTCCGATCTTGATTGAAAAATTAATCGTATATATTCTCTCTATTCAACAAGAAGCTATAGTACATTACACGTGGAGCAATTGAAAACCGGCAGGGTGGTGGACAACCTTCTAACCTGGTTATCTATGCCACCACTGACAAAACTATTTACTGTAAAGGACCAGTTGGGGGTTCGTTCATCGTTTTAGCGAGTGTAGGAAGATAAATTCGAACAAAGAAACATATTTAACAATCACTTATAACCCTATTGAATAGGCATTGTGAACTGAAATTTCCGAGCATGGAGGATCAGTTATAAAAAAAAAAAAAAAAAAAAGTAACAACAAATACCTTGTTTGATTATTAATGATTTATTACAATTATAAAAGGCATTTATTTTGAAAATATAAGGAGAAATATTACGTATGAGAAAAAATTAGTTTAGAAAATAATTGAATAACAACTAAAACACTCATATAAACTTTAACTTATTCGATGAGTCAATTCACAGAGTAGCATGAGAGTTCAAAATAGTATGAAATCCTGGATTTCATTTTACTTGTAATTTTTAACTAGATGATTTGAGATGAAATAATAGTACTACAATGAGAAAATATTACAGCATTGGCATTAATTTAGTACTTTGACGGAACAATTTAAATGACAACGATAAAATTGTATTGGGTCCCAAAGTGGACAGTTTATTAAGGAGAAGATTGAGGCAATTGAAATTGATTGCGACCCAGCTGCTACAATCTGTCCTCTACAAATCATAATTAGCCCTCCCCAGCTCCACATACTTCAGAAAACAACTGATTTTTAATTATTGTCATTTCTTTCATAAATATTGTTAATAATTCGGATTTGATACATGTTACAAATATCAAAAGCGTTCGTTTAAATAAAATCTATTTCACAAACCAAACCAGTTGAAGACGAAGAAAGTATTATTAGTAAATAAAAATCGACTTTAGAATATTTGATTACATTACTATTCACCAGATAAATAAAATTTATGGCAATCAAATAGATACCAGAATCGTGCAACAATGTTTGCATTACAATTACAATACATTGCAACAATGTTACATTACTATTCTCCAGATAAATAAAATTTATGACAATCAAATAGATACCAGAATCGTGCAACACTGTTTGCATTACAATTACAATACATTGCAACAATGTTACATTACTATTCACCAGATAAATAAAATTTATGACAATCAAATAGATACCAGAATCGTATAACACTGTTTGCTGTGAGAGACCACACGCATTGTGGTTACCTAATTTTTTACCCAGACGATGAAATGCTTCACGAGGCATTGTCAGTTAAAAACATTAATAAAATACTATACCTTAATACTCCATATTTAGCACATTATTTTTATAACGCAATCATAATTAAACATAAACGTTTCTGATTTGTCATACATAATATCCATAAAATCGATTTTGAATTGACTTATTCCCATATATTTTTCCTCCTTGCATCTTATATCATTTATATTTTTTGCTATTTTTTTATCTATTTATCCATTTCAGTCAACTAATATAATGTACAACTAAAAAATATATGAGTACTTCATTATATAATTACTAATAGCTGTTAGTTTAATATCGAATAGTTGGAAACAAATTATAAAATCAGTTTATATTGACTAGCTATTTAGTTAAAAATTTAGTGAACTAAAAAGTAGTTATCTAATGCCCAACTCTGCCCTACAGAAACTTGCATGCAATTTTCACCTCCCCTATGTATGCTGAATAAAAAATTATTATGAAAACTTGTTTCTATTCCACATAAATACAAAAGACGATTTTATTATTATGTCTTTGAATGGAAAATAAATTTTACTTCAAAATTTAAATCAGAAATTTTTATTGTTAACCCCATTTGATCATAGTGAACCATAAATTTAGCAATATTTCTCTAATCGTAGTAATCACTAATGATTACTTTTAAACAATATTTATAAAACAATCGGTTTATTCCTTATTGTTACATGTTATCATATATATATATGATAACATTTAACAATAAGAACTTATTGCTTGAAGGCTAACTTTTACATATTAATTTCTTCAATTTTAATTCGTTGTTATTTTGTTAATTTTCTTGGATTAACAATTTCACAACTTTTTTTTCATTTATACAATTTTATATAATATTTTTGTTTTCCATTGAATATTGATAAATACCAAAGATATATATCTAAGTAAACATTACGCATGGGATATATATATATCGTTTAAGACAAGACTCTTATGTTATGTTTTATTCATAGAATATGATACGATCTAATATAAAAATGTAATTTTTAATATTGAAGACATAATGATATATAGAGTAGAATCCCGCTTGTCTAGTCCACGGTGGGACAAAACACTTTTTTTCCATGTCTTTGAGCTCTCAGAATCAGTTTATGGGCTCTTGGGAAATAAAAACCCTTTGGCATTCCACAGTTAAGTGAGAATGCCATATTTGAAGCAGATGTATTTGAATTGGCAACTCGAGTCTTGAATTTGCATGAAATTATTTCTATTTTAATTTTTCCTGCACGATTCACATATTTGATTATGCCATGTTTCCCTTTGAAGCTACTAATGAGGTATTTTTGAATTGAGTAAAAAATATGTTTCACTTAAAATAAACCTCCATCACACTTTGTGATGTTTGCTAAAGTTATGGTTGTTTGAATACATTATAGAGCTTTACAAAAAAGCTCCGAGTACACAAAACGGACTTCAAACGGGCAAACTGTAGTTATTTTGTTAGATAAATGGGAAAGAATCAAGTTACTTCGTCCAAATTTTTCCGATGTCGATTTTTAAAACAGTATTTTAAAAAATATATATGTATATTTTCCGTTGTGATCACTTTTCATATTGTAGAGTGTTACTTTTTAAGAAGGAGGGGCATTTAGACCAAAAATATGCCACGATAATACATCATTATATCCTACATTTTAATTTTTTTTAAAATATATAAGAATCGAGAAGAATAATAGTTGGCCAATCACAAAAGACCAAAAGGTTACATATTTCTTTCCAGCTAGAATTATTTAAAAACACTTTCACGAAGATTTTATGTAATAAATAAGAAAAACGAAAAGAATTTTCAATGTTTAAGTCGAAAAACAGTTAGATTTAAGTTGTTTTTTTCGCATTCTGATAAAAGATCAATCAGATTTACTTCATTAAAAAAATGATTGGTATTTTTATTTCTTTGTTCGTCGTTTGAGATTCAATATTTAAAATAAATGAAATCCGAGATAAAATAACAAACAACATTCAAAGTAATCCTTAAACTACTAATACACCAAATAAGATATGCCAGTGGCATCCGAGATCTAACTAAATCCAAGTGAACTAACTGTTTATTATTTAGAAGTTTTCGTTTGTTAGATGTAGAACAAAGTTCTTTGCTATACTGTGTTGGACAAACTGATTTCTTATTTGAAACCGATATCATGAAAATCGACTAAAGGTAACAAATCAATGCAATACTTATTTATCTTCACTATTTAAATAGAATTTGTTATCGTGGTAGCATGTATTTTAGTTTTATTATGTATATTGTATCAAAATTGTAGAATGTAGTATTAGTGTTGTTTTTTTTATTTTCAATCAAGCTAGTTTTGGTTTTAAAATTAAGTTAGTTTAGAGTAGTAAAAAAAAAAAAAATTTATAAACTGAGCCAAAGTAATTCCAATTACCAATTACATTCTAACGTAATAGTTACTTTTTTCCAAGAACTAACTATACAATTATCATTGTAGTTATATTTACAAATAATTAACACTGAAACAAAAAAATCTGTTTAACAACTTCAAAATTTAAAAATGATATCCAGTTGCGCTGGTGTATAGATTTATTATACGTATATTTATTTTAACTTTTTGGATTTCTGCTCATTCAAACAAAACTGAATTCACGCATGGGTTGAATTTCATGTAATTGTAATTCTAATTACTAAATATCAAGAAATAATTGTAATTGTAATTAAAATTACTTAGAACCAAGAAGTAATTGTGATTTAAAACCTTAATTATAGTAGCAGTAATTTTATAGAGTAATTACAATTGTGCCTTACAATTACATTAGTGTAATTGTTCTTCAGAACCACAATTTTGTTATGTTTTGAACTATTTAACGGTCATCATAATGTAATTATAGTGCAAATGAAACATGTAATTGAAGATATAATTAAATTACTCATGTAACGATTCCTGGCCAACTCAGACTGTGTGATCCACATTACCGGTCCCTCGGAATAGAAAATGAATACAATTTGAAAAACATTAATTTCGTAAAACAAAATAAATTAATTAACTTTGTGACTGAACTGTTAAATATTAAACTATTAAAAACTGAAAACATTTATACACATAAATTAAGTTATCTATCTAAAGATTTTTTTATTTTAAAGTATTTCAAACTGGTTTAATAAATTTAACTTTATTATATATTAATATAAATATACCTATATATTAGGTTTTGTTTCGAATTTTAGTTATTAAATTAATATTCGAGTTTTTTCTTTCATATGCTCCGGATTAACCTTCACTCCCACTTAATCGGCTATGCCACGTTCCCGACTAGGATTCTACTGTATGCAACAATAAATCCAAAAAGTAATTGATAATTTCGAATTCTATTTAAATATTAGCTTCTTGATAAATGACCTAAAGATGCATCTATGACAATGATTATTACATAATTAAATCATACAAAAGTTATAATTCATACTTAACATTTATAAATTAATAAGGATTTTATATTTAACTTATTCTAGTTCAATCTTAAGTTTATGATTTGTAATTGTTTCAGAATAGACTATACTTATTTAAATATCCCATAACTCATATGACAGAAATAGTATTATAAAATGGCTTCATATTTACTTTTTATTTAATGAATAAAATCACCATATTATGCATGATGTATATTTGCTGAAAACTTTTCTTGGAAGAAACAAAAAAATACTTTATTATACATAAAATATACTTTGCACCGTCCGCCTTACTTCAATTAAAAATAAAGATAATAAAGTTAAAAATAATAAATAAAGACCTTCTAATGCTAAGAAATTTCAGTGTTTAACGAAAATTACATTTAATACGACCACCATTGAAATTAAAAAAGGATTATATCTAGGTTAATAGTTTATTAATCAAATCAAAAAGAGCTTCTATTGCTTAGAAATTTTAGTTTGTTCATTCATGTCTAACGTCCTTAATATTCTCCAACTGTGCAGGAAGGATGGATTTTCATATAACAGTTTACTTATCTTCTGGCCTAAGAGAAAAATAAATGTGATCAAAAGGTCAAGAATGTAATAAAAGATCCGTACACACAGGTGAACGCGTCTCCCCTCCACTAACCAAAGAAGTTATTCTTCGAACGGAAAGAAGTGGAAAAACATTTACAAATCCTATGTACATTAATAGATTATTATTAAAGTATACTTCGTGGTAAATAATATTAAACATGCAAGCAGACAACACACTAAGTTTTATTCTTATATTTGCTTTTCTCCTCTCCTCGATAATGGACTCTAGTTGCGCCCTTGTGAATAATCATGTTGAATTGTGATTCGTGCTCTCCCATTTTATCTTCCTTACGACCAGTGCTATATTCAACCAATAGGCCCCGATATTCTGTAACGGACCAAAAATGAACAGAGAAGTACAGTTGCTTCAAGAAAGGTGGAGCAGTTCATCATTGATATCGATAAAAACTGATGTACTACATGAAATAGACTTTGAAGAAGTATTTCATGAGTTTGTTAATCAAAAGTTTAGAAAAGTACCTTTTGCAGATTTTAATTTTGTTTTTTATTGTTTGATACTTTTCAAATATTAAATAACGTAATGATTTTAGCTAAAATATTGTTTGCTTCTGTTTATCATCAAAAGATGTTCAGAAAATAATATAAAGCGCTCCGTCTCAAATCTGGAGGGTATGTCTTACCATATCTTAAATTATCTGAAGCCCATACTTCATCAAAGACGGTTGTTACTTAAGCCCGTGAAAGTACCGAAGCAAAGTGAAACGTTACTTCTCCGTCCTAGGTTACATGCACTTAGTCAGATCTCAAAGCGAAATTTCACTGATTCCATCACATTACAATTTAAAAAAATGTTCATATCAAAGTTTTACCTGATTTAAACAGTTTTAGAAATATTTAATATCTGAGTTTTTTCTTTTCTCTTTTCCATTTTGGTTTTTATGATTCCGCAACTATTCACATTACACATGTGATAAAATTGTCATCATAAAGATTATTTTCTAGAGGGAAAACAACTGACCGACCACCCCTTCTCCCTTCCGGTGTTAAAATAGGGTGACGAAAAGTATTGAGACTAACTTTGCATGACATAACAGGAATATTACAATCGAAATTTTAATAGCAACATTGTAGAACTAATTGATTTCTGAATAGTCCAAGTAATATTGGCTTTAACAGATAAAAATTGTAATCATTTCAAAAATCCCATTATTTTCTAACAAAAAAACCTATTTATATAAACAAAATGGTACCAAACTAAGACGAGGAAGTCTTGTCTTGTATAAGAAAAAGTCATTATCTAACGCATGTCAATTAAATAAGATTAATAGTGGTCTATAAAATCTATTTAAAGTCAACAACTAATTGCTACATAACCTTAGATGGAAATTTCAATAAATTAAGTGTCTGTATGTAGGTACTACATGTATATATCTAACTGTAAAGTTTCTGAAAATTAATTTAATAAGCTAACAAACTTTGGGGCAACCAACGAGGACAGTAATTTTACTGTCAGTTTTAATGAACGAATTTTGCTCCAACGACGTGTCTTTAAAAAATTGCTGTAAAAACTGAATCGTAGAGAGAGCAGAAAAATTAAAGATATCAGACTTGCTCGGCTGTGGAAAACTACTTACAGGAATCCTTGAGTAGGAGGTTAGCCAAACCCAGTGATCTTGGCTCCCGTTCGTCGTCTTCTCCCTCTCGACAAGCTCGTCCCGGATGGTCGGCTTGAAAAACTCAACCGTCTCGTCGCTGGTAAGGACAGCGTTGTCGATGTCCCTCTTGCAGCGAACCCGTTCATCTTGATCCCACCGCCGCTCCAACCTCCCAATATAGAGGTAGAGGTAGACCGAGCTGATGAGCTGGCAACCCGCCAGAACGGCCACACACAAGTAAAGACTGCGATCCCTCTCGGCGGACATAACTCGACTGCCACTGATTGGTTCAACGACTGCTTCTCCCATAGCGCATGCGACCAATTTATTAATCTTGGTAGGCATCTTTCCGTTCAGCACTTCTCCTTTATAGAATCGTCTTTCAAACTCAGATTATGACAACTTCCAGAACGAAAATGAGCACAATGATGTTCTGATAAAAAAAAGTGGTATGATCAATGTGAAATTCGTTAAAAATTGTTAATAAGATTCAGTCGATTAAAATTTATAGTAATTTTACACATATGTACTGAAATAATACTTAAACGTGTTGTATGGTACGAAATATCAGGAACCTATGAACTAAAAATATAAAATTATGAACTAAGATTTTATGAAATAAAATCAATAAAGTAATACAACTAATTATTTTTTCAAAATTCATAATAAAGATTACTGCCTATAACAAACTTCAAAAACGTTAACAATCTTTCTTTTTCAGGGCAACGATAATCACCATTCTCTGTACATTTTTTTACTAAGCACAATTGCTACGAGTAACAGTAATTATGAAAGATAAAATATAAAAGTTTATGAATAAAATTATAACTTTATTGTAAGCGTAATATACAATAGAGGCATGCAGTGACTAGGTTCTCTCAGGTCCTATTAAAACAGAAAATAATAAAACAAATCCAATTTCATTATTATTGTTACAACATTCTGAATTAAGTTCCTAAAAACCTTATAAATAATCCTCATACCGATAGAATCTAAAGAACTCTTAAGAGAAGTCAAATAAAAGCGCGAATAAATTTTCAAATAAAAATTCTTAGTTACATTCCTGGCAACTTCACAGAAGCGTCGACTTTTTTTTTTTCATTGTCTCATTTGTAATTTTTATATGTAAATCCTTTTTTGTATAGTTACAGGCTCTCCTTTGCAATCCTACTCCACTTTTCTTTAACTATAACGAGCCTCCTCGATGCTCTAATTCCCATCCCTCTTAACAATTTGTCTATATTATTCCGCACTTAAAGCATTGACTCCCCCTTATTTTTCTTCCTCCTGGTCCACTTTCTAGAAGTTTCATGGGTGAAGTAAGCATCCACTCCACATTTCCCAACCCCTCAACTAGTCCTTTCTCACGAAGTATTCTAGATCTAGTACATCAGTTGTCGTATAGTAATCATAGCTTTGTATATACCTTTGTTTAATTTTAAAGATTCAGTGTCTGCTTTAAGTTTCTAAAGACTTTTTTAGAACTTTTTCTCCACACAGCCCAAAAGGTTTTTTAAACTATCAACTAAAACTTTTTAAGCTATCAAAAATATTGCAGACTTTTGTGTGATAAAATATTCTAAGTTGTTTAATTTATTATTAAAGGGTATTCAGATTCTTATATAGTATTTGATTCTAAGAAATAACTGACACAGGTGGAATACTTCAAGATTGCCACCTCCTTCTACATTGCCAGGTTATCTACTTCCTAAAGATTTTAATCGGAACAATTTTTTTTTCACGCTTAAGAAGCCCCAAATAAGAGAAAATAAATATTTTTGGCCATATGTCTGTACACCGGAATGTCTATTTATATGCCTGAACTAAATTTATTTGGCGAACTAATAGATCAGTCATATATTTATTTATTAATTTTTTGTTGAGTAATATTGCGCTATGCATGTAACACAAATCGAATATCCTGCACGTAATATCTTGAAAACATTTTTCTGTAAACTGGAGCTCGAACACGGTCAAAATGATTTTGCTGAAATTTGCCCAAAGTATTTTCCGAGAAGCCCTTGACTATCCTCTCTATGTACATATCTTATTGGTATTATATATAAATAATTGACCGTATAATGTCAAATAATGAAGATGGTCAGGGGTGCGGTCAAAGGAAAACAAAAATAGTTAACTATTTAATTATTAAATTGTAAACCATTAAATAGTTGTTAACTATTTTTGTTCTCTTTTGACCGCACCCCTGACAAATCTTCTTCATATATCCATTGATATTTCCAGTCTATAACATAATTTTATCTTACCTGGATAAAATTAGATTAGTATAGTGAAAAACTATTAGCACTACAAACTACGCAAAACACTGTCACATTACTAATACTAATACTAAAACATTTTTCATCAGCTATTTTTGGAGTGTAACGCAACACTAACAATTATCTGTTTCACTGTAGCCTTTTAGTTAGCGCTGTGGTTTCGTGAGCCCTCCTGGGTCAACCCAGCCTGATTTCCAAGTGGGAAACCTTAATTGGGTAAAAAATTGGCGGTCGAGCGTGATTCTGCCCAAACCAACTCCTTGCACAACCTTTTGTCTAGAAACAGTACTCCCTTACAAAGTACTGCACCTCTGACCCTTCATGGGTTTTAACGGTAAAGACTTATTTTTTATATATATTCCATTCAGAAACGTTGGTAAAAGAAAGATATCTAATTCCACACTCCAAGAAATTCTCCCTCCATTTTATTTCTACTACATAAAATTCAATTATTACTTTTTAAATTTTTATACCCTATAATCACAATAAATTATTGAAAATGAAACGACTGAAATTAAAACGTTAACAGCATGGTTTACCAATGGCTCGAAATAATAAATAAAGTAGTTTTACTCTTTTCTCTGATGATTTTTTGGACGCTACCATCTTCCACTGTCACTGCCTTCCTAATTATAGTATTTTTCTAGAAAGAAACCTTACATCAAATATATTCACTATTTTCTTTCTTTTCTAGAGTCCAAAAATTCTACGGAGGCCTGCCTACGCCAATGGTTGGATCGATCATATCGAAAATGTGTTGTAGGTTTTACTAATCGAGGTATTTAATCAATCGATAGAAACAAGTAATTAATCGAAATCAACAGACAAATAGTGAGAATATTGGATATGTTTCTTTAAAAAAAAAGTAAAACTCTGTAGGTCGTTAAAAACTTTTTAAATAAAAAAAACATTTAGTCCTGAAGTAGTTATGCAGTTGAAGACTTTTCCCACTCAAAAAGAAGCACATTTTACGAGAAAGCAATGATATACTACCAACAACAGTCCTTCCCAACCCACAAAAGCCAGTGAACAACAAAGCCAAAAATTTTATCTTGTACTTCTACCCCCACTCTGGACTTAGGTGAAAGAAGGGTTCTCCCAGGAAACTTTTTTAGTGAGTGCATTTACGTGTTAAATCTTGTCACCTAACACTCAAACATCAGAGAAGGTAAAAAATAAAACTAACAATAAATCCTCAAAAAAATATGAACCTGGAGCTTCCTTAGCCCACTTGTGTTTTGTGAACCACCGGTTGGAAACCCCTGGAATGGAGGGATAATCAAACTACTTAAAATTGTACAACACTGTTAATATCATAAATAAAGTGGTGAAACATTCCTCCAATTATTTCCAGGATCCACTGTTTAAACCACTATTGTAATAATCATTTAACAATAAAAAGGAAATCCTTTCGATTTGCCAGAAAAAATTAAAATTCTTGCTTCATTACTTTTTACTTGGTTCTTACAACAAATTAAAATTAAAACTCAATCTTAAATCGAACAATTTATATAATTAAATATACAATAAATAGCAACTAAATTATATAATCCACATAAAAATTAATTTGATCCATTTTAAGCCATATATCAACAGTGATCAAGGTACCTTATTCCTGTCAGTAGAATTAACGTTTTTTCGCACAATGAAAGTAGCAACTAGTCGATCGACGCCCCATAATCTACGTGGCAACGGTCAATGTGAACAATACAAAAAATTCAAGTATTAAAACCTTTCATTAATATGTATTGCGTCGTCTCTAGGACTCCACAGGTATGACGGCCAGGAGTCAATATTACTTCCTATTATCAAATAACTTCCCTTGAACTCTCCGTGTGTATTCAGAATCTGCGAAACCAAAAAATTAGGGGGGAACGTATATCGGCTTCGTCATGATTGGACGGTGAGGAAGAACATTCCCAATGTGGATGGGCTCGTCATTTTTTTAGGCAACGGGTGGCAATGGTAATAACCAGCTGTAAAATATTGACAATGACTCACTTATACTAAGATTACTATATTTGATAGATTTATTTATTGATAGATATTATAATCTGCCACACAGTTGTGGGCAATAGGTAATATTATACTAAGATTAAGCGAAAAAAAGTGTTGATTTAAAGCTCATTTCCCATCAGCAATTACCGGTTCCTAACACAAATTATTAACCGTTCCTATAATACTTCCAGCATAGTGACCAATTAGAAGTACGTCTTAGTCAAATCTACTTTGTAAATAACTAAATCTAAATCAAGTACGATTTGCAAGTTCATATATTTCATAGTTTATATTTGTCTCAGTGTTTCCGTTGGTGAAACTAACTTTATTTCCATCTACATACGTTCCGGGATACCGTGACAACCCTAAGTATACCTTCACGTTTATGTTCCAGGCTTCTCTCCAGTACTTAAATAACAAAATTTTGTAAAACCACCATTGATTGACATACCCAAATGTTCCCGCTGAATAGACACAAAAGTATCTTCAACCTAAATTGTGTTTCCAACACATAATACCAACTTCAGTTGTAACCCCTGCCTGGTTCATGTTTTTGGGTACTTCACAGTTAAAACATTGCTCTTCATAACATGCTTCTCGTTTCACTACTCTGTACCTAATCGTTTTTATGTTATTAAACCTTCTCTTCTTTTAAGTCCTCCCAGAAATCCATCTCTAAGACTAGTAGTACTTTATTTTTCATTAGCTACTCTACTAACAATATATACCATGTTGGTAATATTATTACCCTCTCCCACGCTTATTTACAGGTGTAGTCTTTGAGATGTCCGGGAACTCGATTTGTCCTGGTAGATTTTGTAGGGACTGGCATCGTAGTAGGACCAGACCCATTTTTGGCTGCTTCTTCTACAGCGGAAGGTGGTGTTGGTCTTTTAGAGAATGGGTTAGACATAGGTAGCCAAACATCAAACGCAACACTCTTTTTCACTGTATCTTCGTAACTGGATTGTATGTCGTTTTATGTTTGGTCCATCATCAAGTTTTTCTAAATACGTCAATTGTCCTAATACCTGAATGATGGTGGCAAACTTCCGTGTTTTACTTCCTATATAATTTCTAATACTAGGTCTCCCACGCTAAAGTGGTGTTTTGCAATCTGGGGTGAGGATCGCCAGTGCTGATTAGGGAGGGTCATAATAAGTCTAATTCAATTTTCAGCGGCCTATTTTAATATTGTTCAGTAGATCATAGACCAGATTGAAGAGGGGTTGCTCGAAAACAGAATAAGATATCGCTTACTAAAACTTTTACAGAGGTGTTATAGTTACTCATACATTTCAGTTTGTTTTCTATAATTTGGACATAGGTCTCTGGCAATCCGTTTGTTGTCGGATGTCCTGGTAGAATTGTTTTTTGATAAATTCTTTTTGAAACACAAAAATTAGTAAATTCTGTACTGATAAACATGCTTGCATTGTCAAAAACCAATACGTCTGGAAGACCGTGAGAGCTAAATTTGTCCTTTAAAATCACCATGGTTATAGTAGATGTAGGAGCTTCTTTTATTATTCTGACTTCAGGACATTTATACTTGGTCTCTGCTAATATAAAATAATAACCGAAAACGGCACCAGCGTAATCTAAATTGGATGAGTTGAAAGTTATTATCAGGCTCGTCCCACGTCTGCACAACTTCATTGGTCGGCTTGTTCATGATCGGCTACACAAGACCGAACATGCCTTCAATGTCCTGGTCTATGTTTTCCCAGTCTATGTTTACAGTATCGGCGTGCAAGGGATTTCGTTTTGGAGAGTCCCAAGAGCGTGAAATATAGTTAATTTAGAATGTCTCTGTACACATTGTACATAAATAATTTTTAAAGACTCTAAGGGATGAAAAAAATGGATTTCAAACAATATATACCATGTTGGCAATATTATTATAATTTGTATTAATTTTTCCTCACTAATTAAAAGAGAACTGTAAAAGCTAGCCAGTCCCTTACTTTATAGTAATTTCTGAATATCTAACTCAGAAAGACATTCAAAAGATCTTAACGATTCCAATTTCTACGGCTATTGAATGTCTTATTAGCTGTACTTGTTGCAGAGTATAGGAATTGAACACAGGTTACTCAATCCATGCTGGCCTCTACCATTCACTCTATACATGCCTCTACGCTCTATACATGCTAAAATACTAGGAGGGTTCCAATCTTTTTATTTGACCAGGTTGACCAATCCCTTTTAACCGATCTTTCTTTAGTAAAGCTTCCCACTATTCTGATTACCAGAAGCTTGCAATAATGTTAACCACAAGGTTTCAAAAAGAAATATAAATTATTATAATCATGGTATAATTTATGGTGGATAGTAAGCAATACTTGAAACCTTATAAAGCTCAGCGGATCTGTTTACTACCGTGTAAACCTTTCGTATGTTGGAGATACAATTATAAATAAATGGATTGAATGATCCCTTCTAGCTGTTTCTGATCACTATATTTGTTAATTGTGACAAATCAGATTTCAAACTTAGAAGTTTATTGCTGTAAAAAAAAGAAAGAAAAAAAAAGAAAGGAATCGCGATAATTAACTTAACTAGTAATAGCAGATGAATGATATTACACCACTAAATCTTGTTTGACACATTTTAATGCCATTTAATGACCGACATCTATCCCAATTCTTTGCTAACAGGTGACTTTCGTGATTTCGTTCACAGTTATAATCATCTGATTATCTAACCTTAATACATTAACAGAATAATGCATACCTTTTAATTGCATTTATGAGTTACTTCATACTTAGTAATAAAGTAGAATTTCTTAAAAAGAAATACATAGGAATATGTAGCTTATTTGCTTTCAATCTAATTTTTCTAATTAATAAGTATGGTATTGTAATGCACTTAAAAAAATATTTGATATTTGTATTCTTAAATTTCACCATTTACAAACATTTCCGAAGTAAATGTTCTTCTCTTCAAGATTCTCATTAAAATTTATTTACTTCTACAATTATAAGTTATCAAAACCAAACTTTAAAATATTTACCAAATTGTAATCGGAACAAAGATTCACGATGTTCCTTGTCAAGTAGCTAAGAGAAAAACAGTTCTGGAATCGATCATGACGCCTGGTATAATCGACGTATCTTGAAGAATTCGGTATATACTCTATAATCTTGGAAGTTTGTGTTTATTGTGTTTATAGTCACGTTTCTTCCATCGTTTAAGTTTTTATTGAAGTCTGAGGAAGTAACATTGTTTAAATTACACAGATGGAGGTTTGTGCTCAAAGAGTAAAAGAAAAACGACGGTAAGTTCCTAATTAAAGTAATTCTTTCTTCTAACTAGGTCATTGCACTCAAGATTTAAATATTACCATATAGCTAATAATTTCTAGCAATGATGATTAATAGTTTTAGGTAGATATTCGGTGATTTAATAGAAAATCGTAAAAAGAATTCTTCCATTTATCTTGTTCTTCATTTGATGTAATAGGATTACATTGTACATTAACTACTTCATTAATTACTCTTTATTTACTAACATCAGATGAAATTTGTTAATTTCACAAATGAGTTTAATATAGAGTTTAAATGTTCAGGCTATGATTCGACTATAATTTGAGATGCTGTTCTTAAAGTCTGGCTATAACTTTTTTTCAATAAATCTTATTTATTACTTGCGGATGCTAGTTCTTTTTGTGGTTAATTCTTTTAAGTCCTTTATTGCTGCATTATTAATGATATTCTGGATTATTTGTTGAATAGATCATGTAAATGATCATATTGTCAATAGTTATGTCGTGATATCTGATTGTTTATTATTATATCATTTTTAACATGTACAGTAAGTAGTAATTTTTCAAATTATCTAATAGTAGTACCTAAAACTTACTTTAGTTCAAAATATTCCCTGCTTCCTAGAAAATGTTCAAGGTCTTTAGTAATTACTCAAAAGCTTCTAATTTAAGTTATAGTTTTTATTAACTATCATAAATTATTTTAATCATCGTTAATAATAAATAATATCATGTTCAACTATGAAAGGTAATGCTGGTATTTATATAATAATATCTTAAAAGTGTTGTTAGACACACTAAGAAATATAAGGTTTCTATTGATATTTTATACATATTTGATAATATATTTTTAAATTATGCTCTTACTACATTCAAGATTTCCAAAAGGTTAAAATTATGTATTTCTGTAGTATTCATGGATAATTTTTCTTTTTTATGTTATATATGACATCCACAGGTGGTTTTTTTATTTAAATTTCTGGTACTGCTTAAAAGCTGATTTTTTGTTTTCACTTTGTATGAATTTTTTTTTAAAAAGTCAATCTTTCATTTGTTATTAAATTCTGTTTGATTTTGTCACTATTTTTATTGACCTTGGCCATGGAGCTTTCAATGTTCTGATTCAATTTTGTTATATTCTTCTTACTTAATTATTCATTATACCATCATAAATCCTATTTTCTTCATTCATAAAGCTTATTTTGAATAATTTTCATTCCTTGAAAGCTTGCTCAGCCATTTTGAAATTTCTGCATTCAATTTTATCCTTTAAAATTGACTCCCAAAGAGGTTATCATTGTAGTGATAATATAATATATATAATTAATGACTTCCAATCTAAATTCACATAATATTATCTTATTAGCTCGTGAGTTTTGTGACCTAAAAAATATTAGTCAAATATTTTTTTAATAAAGATTTTTCTACTTTATACATTTATACATATTTATTTCCCAATCTGATTGCTCGTATTTACAAAGTTTTGTTAAATTTATAATTACTTATTATTGAGTTCTTACAGGATTTTTGTAGCTTAAAAGCTTAAAGAATTATGTATTTTTCATATTAAAATATCTAAAATTTTTAATTATGCCAGGGTTGAAAATGTATAGTCCTATAGTAATTTTTCTTGATAACAACTATGCTGCAAACCAGTTTTTTATCTTTTCTTTAATGATTAGATTATATTATTTTTAATGTTCAGTTTGAAGAACGCATCATAAAATGGACTTGCGGACCATTGTCTTTTTTCTATCTATTTTTTTTTCTCTTTTCCTTCTGTACTCTGTGTTTCATGTTCAAAAACCAATTTATCTGTCCAAAAAATGATGGTGCAATGAAGTTATAATATATCAAGTAAATAACATTTCTTTTATTGTTTTGTATAATACGAAATATCTGCTTTTGATTTTAAATGTATAGTTTACTATATGTCACTGTTTATTTGAATTTTTAGATATTTAAAACTTATGTAATATATATTATTTTATTTTCTCAGAAACAGTGAAAAAAGAAAAGAAAAGTCCAGAGATGCAGCAAGGTCAAGAAGAAGTAAAGAAAGTGAAATATTTTCAGATCTCTCTCATGTTTTACCTGTACCACCTTCAGTGGCATCCCACTTAGACAAAGCATCAATTATGAGGCTTGTTATAGCTCATCTAAGAATCAGAGATCTTTTTAAATTAAGTAATATTCCATTTACTTATAATATTATAATTGAATTATGCTTATAGTTTATTTAAACAAGATACCCCCAAACTTCTTTTTAATTTTTTTTTTTTTTATTGCCAATAT
>NW_027113379.1:791845-793856 GCF_000696795.3 Halyomorpha halys
TATATAAAATTATAAACATTCAATTTAAAAGTCATATTTTTGTAGATTATAATGATATGGAGTGAATTTCAATAACAATAACTATACCAAACAGTTGATTATAAAAAACTAAATAGTGCACAAATAGTCAAAATTGAAAACTTTTTTTGCAGGTTTACACCTTTAGAATACATCAGATTAAAGAAATTGTCAATATAAAGTTATTTTAAAATTTAATTTACGTTAAGTAATGTCATTAAATATTCCCCACAATACATTGGTAATTGCATATTTGAAGAACTTTTTTATTAAAATTGATGAATTAGGAACGTTTTTGAAGAACTTAAAAACTTTAGAAAATCAACAATACCCTCAGCGATATTACAATATAATAATTATGAGAGATAGTTGACTGTGGATGATAAATGAGGAGAAGATGGTTGGGGGTGCGGTCAATGAAATTTCATTGACCGCACCCCCTACCATCTTCTCCTCATTTATACAATATAATAAGATATACCACATGTCATTGTCACAATAGATCCTCCATCTTTTCCTCATATATTAAATATTTCAATTTAATCCTCTCTGTGTTTATAAAATCGTGTTTACTTAGTCTATAATGTTTACATATTCTAAAATGGATTAGTCAAGGTACTGTTATTCATTGTTTCAACCGAGATTCTTTATCTCTCAGTGGTATTTTTCTTGCTCAAAAGGGAAGAGAAAAAAATTTATTTTCATCATTTAATGATTTTTCATTCCTGAAAAGGAAAATCCGCTGCACAGAAGGTTAGCAAAATTTGCAGTGTGTATGGCGATGATGCCGTAGGAGACAGGAGGAGCACTGTTCGTAAGTGGCTTGCTCGGTTCAGAACCGCAAATTTTGAAATGGTAGACGCATAGAGCTCGGGAGTCCTTCAACTGTTCATGGTGACCAAATTGAAGCATTGGTCACAAAGAACCCTCACTCTATGACACGGAATATCGCAGAAACACTTAACATATCTCATGCAAGTGTCTCGAATCCTTTTGGGGGCTTTGGGATATGTTTCTCGAAGTGATATACGGGTTCCTCTCAATTTGATGGAAAATAATTTATTGTACCGCATATCCATTAGCAATTCCTTCCTGAAACGCAATGTTAATGATCCATTTTTAAAGAAGTTGATAACTGGGGATGAAAAGAGGGTCCTGTACAATAATATTGTGAGGAAAAAGTCCTAGGGAAAACGAAATGACCCGCCACTAACGACTCCAAAAGCAGGATTGCATCCAATAAAGATTATGTTGTGCATTTCGTGGGATTGGAAAGGTGTCCTTTATTTTGAGCTTCTGCCTAACCAGACCATTAATATCTGCAGTATACTCTGCCCAGTTGGAACAATTAAAGGCAGCGGTTGAGCAAGTGTCCAGCATTGGCTAATCTCAAAGGCAGTTTTCCATCACGATAATGCCTGTCCTCACGTGTCTTTGCAGACCCGGCTGAAATTGTTGGAGTTTGGCTGGGATGTGATCGCCTACCCACCCTATTCACAAGACCTTGCCCCAACAGATTTTCACTTATTTCGGGCCCTTCAAAACTCTCTTAACAGGAAACATTTCAATACACTCGAGGACTGTAAAACGTGCATAGAGGAATTCATTGCCCAAAAATCTGATAAGTTCTGGGAGGACGAAATGAAAACAATTACCTGAAAGATGGCAACATGTAATAGATCAAAATGGGTCGTATATAATTGATTAAAAATATTTACAAGAATCTTTAGTTTTTATTGAAATCACCAGTAAAAAATTCTACAAACTTATTTTACAACCCGATAATTATCGTTAATTATTTCTTCTTATTTAGTTGAATTTTTAAAACTTAAATTTTGATAAAATAAATCTTACACATTTCTAATTTTATTTTCAATGGACTTATTTTAATTGTTCCATCATTAATATATAGCAAGTGTCCAGCATTGGCTAATCTCAAAGGCAGTTTTCCATCACGATAATGCCTGTCCTCACGTGTCTTTGCAGACCCGGC
>NW_027113379.1:793906-820586 GCF_000696795.3 Halyomorpha halys
TATTTTTTTAAATTTTTGATTTTTGTTTTATCTTAATTAATATTTGCAATTCTCTAAAACTTAAAACATTTTTAACTTATTATTTTTTACTTTCAGTCCCATCAAATGAAAAAAACTCATCTCCTGATATTTATGACAGTTTATATCTGAAAGCTCTGGGTGGTGTCATTATTGTACTCTCAATGGATGGTGAGATAATATATGTGTCAAACAATGTACCTTCATTTCTTGGTGTTTCACAGGTAAATCCTTAAGTTTTATTTGATGATTATATTCAGGTTTATGATTAATTGCTCTGCATATTAATCCTTTTTCTCGTAGGTTGACCTTCTTGGACATAGTATTTATGATGTTAGTCATCCTTGTGATCACTCTGAAATCAGAGATCTTTTGGCAGGGAAAGCCACCTCACAACACTTATCTCTTTTTGTGCGTATCAAATGTACTCTTACTAACAAAGGAAGAAATCTGAACTTAAAATCTGCTTCTTATAAGGTTAAATCCCGTAACTTTAAATCTTTAATATATGTATGCATATGGGTGTACAATAACATATAAATTTATTTTTAATTTAAGGTCCTTCATATCACTGGAAATTTTATTGATTCAACTGAGGGTAAAGACAAATTTAGGTTTGTGACGATAGCCCATCCTATTCCTCATCCAGTGGATATAGAAGTACCATTAGGAACTTACACTTTTCTTAGTAAACATTCATTAGATATGAAATTTACATATGCTGATGAAAGGTAATTTATTAAGAATTATTATTACTAATGTAGTTGTGTTTCCTAGTATTCATATTGATGTAATCTTACCTTTATTCATCTAACCAAACCAGATATGAATAGAACCTCTACCTGCTAAAATAGAAAATTGTTATTACATTTTTTTGTTTTCAAGTTCTTTTTTAATATGTTATATTACATTATGTTTACCATATTCACTTATAAATAGTATACATTTTCTCTGGTTATAAGGAAGAGGTTGTTACCTATAATCCAGAGATTGTTAAGTATATAACATTCCTTATAGAACCAAGAGGTTTAGAAGGTTACTTAAAAACCACTTCTGTATTTTGAATAACCATCTACTCCACTTTTTCATACATTTTAAAGCTATAGATTTAGTCCAAGATAAGCAATGTTCTTTTGATTTATAAGATGAAAATGAATTGATTTATTGAATATAAAAAAGATTTTGTAAGTTTTTTATTGTTTAGATAAATATTAAAAGTTTTAATTGATAATTTTTATTATCCGAAATTATATTTGTCCTAGAAACAACAGGTAAGAAAATAACTGCTGCATATAATACATCTACTGAAAATATTTTAAATTATTGTTCAAGTATTAGGAGGTTGAGCCTTAAATAACTTCTCTTTTTTTTTTTTTCATTATGTATTTTGTTTAACTGAATAATGACATTGTATTGATTTATTATACAATAAATCTGTTATATATGACTTTCCTTCTTCTAGGCTTATGGCCCCAAACCAGTGGTCCACAAACCATTGGAGAGCCGTGAGAGCCTCGGAAGGTTCTAGCAACACTAATTGTTAAAATTATCTTTCCTGATGTTTATGTGTCAGGATGAAGGATTTTAACAGGGCAAATACCCTATAAAAGTGACTCAAAATGTATTTCTAAGCATCAAATATTTTCTAGGAGGGGCGTTCCTTTTGCCTCAAGTCGGGAATTGGGTTTGGCCACACATGTTTCATTTTCTGGCTTCTGTGGTCTGGGAACAATTGTACTAGGCAGTTTTCAATTATCTATAAATGTGCTTATTTAGAAGTGGGGAAAGTTTCAACAGCCTGACTAACTTCTCCTTCAGAACTCAATGTTTTTCATTAAAAAAGTTTTGTAAGGAGTAAAAAATGTCGTTGGGGCAAGATCTGGAGGGAGGTAGTAAGAAGAAAGACTAAGGTAAAACAGACTATCCATTATGTGAAAGAATGACACATTTCCAACCAGCAAATATAGGGCGCTTATATATTTTTACATTTTACTCTTCAAAGAAAGCTACTCTTTGTATGTGCAGTAACAATTAAAGTTGTCATTAAAAACTGTAAGATAAGTTACATCTTGAGGATCCTACCATAAATCCATCTGTTATGGATGATAGTGTTATTAGCATATCCTGTTACAATTATTTCTATTTAAAAAAAAATTAATATTAGGTATTTTTGTTATCCACAGAGCTACTTAAAAATCTTTTTGTTTTTTCTCACTTTATCCTGTATTCCTTAAGAATGAACTACCATGGGGAGTTTCGTGCCTCAGGAACTGTCAAATAGGCAGATCTTAACTTTTAGGAACTTTAATATACTTTAAAAAATGTGTGCATAATGTTTTTTGTTTGTTAGGTAGTTTCCATGATATTAAGCATGAAATGAGAAATAAAGAATTTATAATATTTTTTTTTAAATGATAATAAATGTATTAAAATATTTAATGCTTTATTTATAATAAATTAATAATTTATTATCATTAAATATTTTTTCAATTCGGATAACAATAGTGCTGCTTTGCTTTAATTGTGGCTCATCTGACAAAAAAAAATTTTTATTTTCTATATTTTTGTTTTTATCCATATTTGCCATTATTAAAGCAAAGCAGTGATATGATATTTTATATAGATTGTGATTAAAGTTTGTTTTGTTGTTTTAGGATGTCTGAAATTCTTGGCTATAACCCTGAAAGTTTAATTGGAAAATCTTTGTACAATTTCCATCATGCTCAGGATAATAAGGACATTGAAAGAGCATTTAAATCATGTAAGGGCATGTTAAAGTTTAGTTGAAGTACTTACTTACCATTTTTATTTCTTTCATAGTAACCCAATTAAAAGAATGCAAGTGTATGCGCATTCGTGGGCATGTGTTTCTGTTTATATGTGCATGTGTGTTTATACATACAGTGCTGTGAAAAATTCTTTGAACAAAATCATATTTGTTCTTTAAATTGGAAGAAGAAAAATCGACATTATTGTGAAATGATTAACAGGTCTGTTCCAACAACCACATCTGACTGTGTGGAGCATGCACAGGTACAGGTTTTGGGATGGAAAAACATGTTCTACGCATGCTCCGAAATATCAGAACAGACCTATTGTATTAAATTTAAAATATTATTGTGGTAAAAAAGATATTAAATAACTACATAAAATAAAAATAAAAAATTAGTACCTAGTATGTAATTTATCTTTAACTCTAGAAATTAAACCAGTTATGTAATAATGAAAATAATTTTCCTACAAAGGACATTTTTTGATCTCAGTATTTCTTCAAAATTCAACTATCTTCATTAAGTCAGGTATATCATTGGAAATCTGATAAAATGAAGCCTTTTTAAAAAAAAAAATCCCCAAGGTCATATCTCAAAATTCATGTGAGATTCTCAAATTATGTATTTCTTTGGCTACTATGATCACCTAACGAAGCAGTATTTCTCTACAAATTGGTTGCCTCAGACCTCCTTGGACAACAAGTGTCTACTATCAAAAACCAATTTATAGAATAGGCTACTGGATAAGCATTTTTGATTGAAAAGCTGATTAATAACTGCCAGTACGTAAATGTTAACATCAAAAAGGCTATTAATATTAATATAGTCCCTTACTAGATTAATGTTAGTAGGTAATAATTTAATGTGTGTTTTTGTGATTGTATTTATATCACAATCTACTATGATTTGTTTTATTTTATGTTTAGTGTTTGCAAAAGGCCAATCAGAAACAGGGCATTACAGATTTCTTGCTCAAGGAGGTGGATTTGTTTGGGTCTGTACTCAGGCTACAGTGATTTATTGTGAGAAAGGAAATAAACCTCAAAGTGTTGTTTGTGTCAATTATGTTGTGAGGTAAAGTTTTTTACATTTTTCTTATTATTAAATTATGTTAATGAAACATGTCACTTCTTTTATTTTTATACATTGATATCAAATATCTAATTTTTACTACAAAGGAATATATATATATAAAACCAATTATTTTAAAGTAATTATTATCAATACATTTCTGTTTTCCTTACTTTTTTTACTTATATATTTTTGGTTATCGAATTTATATTAAAAATTTTTTTTGGGGGGGTGAGTCTTACATCTTAGTCTTTTTACTTATTTAGATACAAATAACTTATCAATGTTCCCAATGAAAGATCATCATATAAATCTATAATTAAACATACAATCAGGCAAGTAATATTACATAAATCTAAAAGTAAAACAAATGGTTTGTTTTAGGTTATTTCAAAGATTTTATGATAAAATTCCATATTTTCAACTATTCCCAGAAACACTAGATTTATAGCATAATTGCACCTACCTATCTATTTTGATTATTAAACAAATTAATTATATAAACTCTGAAGGATTCCATGTGTTAATTATGATTCATTGTGTGTCTATTAATGATTGAATGAAAATAAAAATAAAAATTGGCATTGATTGCTGACCAAGCTATTAATAAACATCCTTCTTATATTTTGTTAGTTGGCTGTGTATACATGATAAGTTTGATCTTTTATTATCTTGATTAGATTTACAATCTTTCTTATTCAAGTTTTACATGGATAAGGTGGTATGTATTTCCTTTGGCAGTACTTCTATTTTTTCTTACTATCCACTGAATAATAATTACCATGTATATTTCAATAAGTATTATAAATTTTAGAATATAGGTTTTAATAAATTTTTAGATATTGGAGAAACTCATTTACAACTTGTATTATACTTTTAGTTATAGTTAGTGAAAGATTTAATTAAAATTTTGTGTTTAAAACCTTCCTTTTTAATATTGAGGAATGATGGGAAGAAAAAAAACTAAGTAAAATTTTAACAAACTCACACCTTGCTTTTGTTGTACATAATTCAAATTTTGTACACAAGTATTCAATGATTGTTCAGTTATATATTATAGTGTAAACGTTTTAATGGTTATACATAATTTTGTTTACCGAAAAATAAAGCTTTAAGATGATCCTCCTAAGCTTGTTATGGTACATATATTGTTTTGACTGATTTAATCAAAGTTTTCTCATTATAATCATAAGTACAGTTTATAAATCTGATATTCATATTTTAAGTGATTATCTCTTACATTTTAAGAACATGAACAAAATTATTTGTTTCATGCTTATAGTAATGTTTATTTGTTGAGTATTCTAGTGAAGACTGTCTTTCATTTTGATGGATAATTTCGTTTTTTCTCTGTAAAATAAATTGAATTTTTTCCTTTCTGTTGACAATTTTTCCCATTTTATTTTTTTTGAGAGATATTAGGTATGCAATCTTATTTTCATATTGTCTTCTTGTTAAATTATGCAATTATTCCCCTAAATTTCACTTATTAAATCATTCCGCATTTAATATAAATACAGAGGACTATCATTACATGCTTTTGAGCTTTTCAACCTATTTTCTTGTGTGTAGTATATACATTTTTTCTTACTGAAAGTTCCTCAAGAAAAGATTAAATGGCCTAAATTCACCATTATTCTCAGAGATAGCAAATTATCATAGCTATATTGTTTTGTTAGAAAAGAATCATTTATCTGTTTAGTCTCAGGCTTATTCCAACAATAGTATGGAGTTATAAGATGTTGATTATTTCTTATACCGCATATGATTTTTTTTTTCCTATTTCCCAAATGAGGTGGATTATATTATATCAACCATTGGTAGTTAAATATTCATCTATTGCATTTTTAATGATAGTAATGTCATTAACCATTAATGGAATTAAGATGATGGTTTTGGGTGTGATCAAACATGAAATCGCAATAATATTAAATACTGGTTTAATTTGTTTTAACGGTTCTAACTGATTTTAGGTCTCCATCAGGATTGATTCATCCCAGTTAAACTGCTATTGCTAACTGGTATGAATCAGGCCTGATTGTGCCCTACGACTTAAGTCCTTTCTTATTCGGTTAATATTATTGAAGCAGTATTATTGGGCATGTTATGTGTGTATATATATGTGTTTATTAGTTATATTTAAAATAGCTTATTTTTTTTTTCAATGGTTTTTCATTTATGATGGCTTACGTTAAATGGTTTACAAATTTATGATTTGATGTTTATAAAAGATGCCTATCAATTTAAAATACCAAACAATAAACTAAATATACATAATAATTAATGTTGTGCGATATTATTGTTTTATTTTATTTTGAAACCAATGTTTAGGTTTTATTCTGATACTCGTTATTCTATTGTGCTACAAAAGAAATATTTATTTTTTTTTTTTAATTTTCAGTGAAAAACTAAATGAAGTTGAAATATACTCAACTGATCAGTTAGAATGGGTTAACGCTAAGAAACAGAAGTCCATTGAACTATCAGTGAATAGTGATGAAATTCTAATACCCATTAAACCTAAAATACCACCAAGACCTCAACCTGCTACTTCTAAGATATTTGCTAAACGAACTGCTGACATGAACAAAGGATTCCTCATATTTTCTGATGATGATTCTGGTTTTACAAGTAATTTAATTCTTTTTTTTTTTTTGTAACAACTTTATTTGCAATGCTAAAAAAATCTCATAGCAATTATTTATAAAAAATTTATCTGATTTTACTTGTATAATTCTTCGGCCAATAAAAACAATAGCTATCCTATGCATAATAAAACATTTATAGGCAAACAACTTAAAAAAGACCAACCCATCTAGTGAGCAGGCACTAGTATTAGGGGATAAGGTATGACCCCCTTCACAACTTTATATGTCCAAAATGTTAAGAAAAAAACATTTTGAACTTAATATCAATAATAAATTTCTGCAATTTTTGTTACTGTGATTGACATTTAAACATGATCTCTCACCTCAATCTTGTGACAGTTATATTGTGATGTAGACAGATATTCTTTCAATTTTATGTTGTTGTTTTTTTTAAACTATTTCTTGTGACAGTTAAGTTTTTTATTGTTTGTATTGCAATTTAAAAATATATATACTTATATATATTTATTTATTTATTTTTAAATTTGGAATTTAATGTCCCTATGTTCTCCTACTTGTTAAGAGAATAGACAGGTGTTACCAACCTATTCTGGCCTGAGTGAGAAAGTCTAGATTTATTCTGAGTTTCTGTCATGAAATAACCTTTAACAAGTTAGCTCACCTAAGCCGGAATCAAACTGGCACTGCTTCTGATACAAAAGAATAAGTTTGTGACCTAGATATTTTTCAAGTTTTATTTTCTTTTTTGAAAAATAGTTTCTGGTGACAGATTTGTTTTAATGTAAATATAAAATTTATTACTACAGCCAAAATATTAAAACAATAATTCAAGATAGTGGTTGTTTTCCATGACAGCTATCAATGGGTAAAAATATCTCCTTCATGAGAATAACCTCCCCACCCTAGTATAACCCTTAACTTGTTTGCCTATATTTGTCCTCCTTTTTTTTAATTATATTTATACACTTTAAAATTGATACTTGTTTTTAGTAGGTTTAAAATGTAAAGATGCTATTACTCAGCATCTTATGTAGCTTATAGATTTAACATCTTTTTGAAAAATGAACTTTCTACAATCACTTTTTTCTTTTCCTCTAAAAACTGAAGGAAATACTTCTATAATTTTACAAGAAATACTATAACATTTTGTGTTAGTGTTAGCCAGTAGAAGTTATTTCTTCTAAATTATTTATGAATTCATATGTCTAAATTATATTCTTTAATATTTTAGTGATGAAGGATGAACCAGAAGATTTAACCCATCTAGCACCTACAGCAGGTGATGCCTGCGTCCCTTTGAAAAGTTTGATGGTGACTAACCTCCTTCCAGAAAGTTATTGTCCTCTTATTGATGCTGACAAAGAAACACCTTTGTTTTCATCATATAGAGATGATTGCTCTACTGGCTCTTTATCTCCTTCACTTGCCCAGGTATGAATTAATTTTTTAGATTCAACTTATTGGATATCTATCATACAACACTGAATACAGAACTTTTACTAAGACAGAATTCACATGACATAAATTTTAGATGCCATCACAGATGTTATATCATTGTTGATAGTATTAGGAAAGGTTGTTTAGTACTAAAAGGGCAAATCTATCTTAATATTGATAATAATAGTTTTACAAAGTTTGTTGTTACTTAATAAAATATATTGTTTATTATAAACTTTTATCTTCATTCTTTTATATTTCAATTTAATTTAATTTTAATTTTAATATATGTGAAAAATATATATCTAATACAAATGTTTTAATATTTATAGAGTCCAGGAGGATGTAGTTTGCCATCACTTTCTAGCCTGGGTGATGAATCTGCTCATTTTGAAGAAACGTCCATGAAATCACTCCTTGGAATTGATTTGGTTGAACCTGAAACTGATGATATTTCAGCTCGTGCTCCATATATTCCCATGTCGGAAATCGAGGATCTTCCTTTGTTGATGTCCTCTGACTTGATGTGGAATGTGAATTACCCTGTTTTATGCGGGAGCAATAATTCAAGTGGAAGGTGGTTAGTATAGTTTTTTGTATAAAATAGACTACAATTTTTAAAATCTACTCAAATATACTATTTTGTCTATATGGGGAAATGAACATAATTTAATTATTCAGTGTTTTTCTGTAGTAATCAGTTAAAAAACAAAATATATTTACGTATGTATATATAATAGAAAGTATTATGTATACTTTATAAGTAAAGTATATATCTAAAAAAAATTCTCATTAATTGCTGCTTTCATTTTTTGGACTATTAGTCTTTTATTATGTTTGTTCAATATGTAATTTCTAATATATATAAGAATAAGTAAGCCTTGTCTCTTCATTATTATCCTGACCGATTGTTAAATGTTGGTTTCTGCCTCTGTCAAATATATTTATTTTTTAAACTAGATCTACGATAATGAGGAAATTTAACTAAAGGAATCAAATTTTCTATTGTCTTTAAGTTATATTTTATATTCAATACATCAATACTTTGTAAGGAAGTACTGTTTCTTGAACTACGGTTGTAAAAGTACGTGATTTGTTATAGATCACACTCAACTGCCAGATTTTTCCTCAATTAAGGGTACACACTTTAAGAGGCTGGGTGGGCTCCAGGGGAGCTCCCTAAGCCACAGGGTTGAATCACAGCTACAGTAACAGAATAAATAATTAATATGCCACAGCTGAATTGGAATGCGGGTCCTGGAAATTAGTAGCACAGCTCCTTGCTACTTTTTTGTTTCAATTTTTAGATTTTTCCATTACTCCACATAGGGTACAGGGGAAGATAAATTTTACATTCTTTCATTTGGATGTAAAATGAACTGATTAAAATTTTTTTCAGGTATCAACCCACAGCTAAATCCCATTTTTATTGAGCTAAAAGGCGACAATCCAGTTACAGTGATCTTTTAGTTAATGATTACCAATTTGTAATGTAATATTATTAATATGCTTACATTTTCTTGATCATAATTGATGTCTCCTTTTTACAGGTGTTGTTTAATTAAGCAATTAATAGGTCTAGTTGTTTTGCTTTATTTCCTTTCAGGATTGTGTGAATTATTCCATTAGAAATCATCAGCTGGATTTTGGACATATTTTAGTATAAGCAGCAAGGGTTTTAAATACTCAACAAAAACTCTTGATCCAGTAGTAGTCAATCTTACCAGAGTCTTTCAATTGTTCATTATCTTTACTGCAAAAGCAATATCTCATTAAAAAGTAAAGATGTTCATCACAGGTATACATACGCCTTCTATTTAGCTACTCTCATCAAATGGTCGATCACTATAATTTAATTCTTTGGGTTTTCATATATCCCTGCTCTATAGGTATTTACATTTTTCTTTTGTTAATTTTATTATTGTGGAGGAGTACCTTTTTATGACTATGATGTTTTATAGTGCACCTCATTTGATATCTTGTTTTTCCTTTTTTGAGACATTTTATGCCAGATATAGAATTAAACCTGCAAAATATTCCATTGACTGTTTCCAACATACCACTTTTCACATTAATTTATCTTCTTTGTAGAATTCTATAAACTTGGTTGAGTTTAGAGGGTTTCATGAGGGATTAAGCCATTGCCAGGAAACTACTGTCTATAAAGCATTTATTTCTATCAATTTATCAAATTTTTTGGCTGTATTTATTTATACTGTTATTATTTTAAGATTATTTTTTATTTTTTCAATTTAAATAACAAACTTAATTTTTGAAGTGGTAGTAACTAACATTTAAACATCAGTTATCAAGTGAATAATTTTAAATGATTAAATTCATAATAATGAACTGACTATTAATAACTACAAATGATATAGAAAACTGAATAAAAGATATTAAGAGATGTTAAATATCTTATAAGCATTTAGCTAGCAGTTTTTATCATAAGAATGGGCTATTAGAAACTGAATTTTGATTATGAATAGTAATTTTATTTCATAAGCTTTTGTTAATGAAATATTGATATATTTTATGATAAATTAGATTTAGGTTATGAATAATTGACAGGTTAGTTATACTTGAAAGTTTTTATTTTTTGTATAACTTCTCACTTACTTTTTTTTATAGCACACCCATTAGAATGGAAATGAACAATCAAAAAAACCAACCGAATAGTTCTAACTTAGTTCATCTTTTACAAATGGATAAAGAAAATTCTACTCTCAAATACCCAGATGACCAGGGTGGAGGGCATCATAGAATATTTTCGTCTTCTGGTAATGATCCATTTTCATTTATAATAAGTGTTATGCCATTATTTTTTATTTTTATCTGAGGAGTAAGGTGGCCAAGTGTGCTAAGATACCTACTAATATTCAGATACAAGACAGGTCATAAATTAAAGCAATAGTGTAGTCAGTACTTGGATAGTTGACCACTTCAAGGGCTGTCTTTAGCTCAGGGAGTTGAAGTGTAGGTCTTAGCAACCTGGGAACTACAGTAGTGCCGGTTTATGATTGGAGATAATAATCTCCCCTTTTTTCTTATGGTTCCATCAAATCAAAGCGTAACTAATATCATTGATGTAAAGGCTGTCCAGTTAAAGTTGCTTCACCTTTTTCTCTACTATAAGCATAAAACTCAATATGAGGGTTGTAGATTCTCTTACTACAAAAATAATGGTGATTATAAGGGAGCAAATGGTGTGACATCTTTAAAGGGTTTCAATTACCATCATCTCCCTTAACTCATTCTATTCCCACAACCAATTTAAATCTTGAGTCCACTCACAGTAAATAAGATCCTTTTTTTTACTATGTCATTTCTGATTCACAGGATGGTTATTATACAGGTTACCAACCTATTCGTTCCAGACTGGAAAGATCAAATTTTATTTCCATGAGGCCGCCACAACATGAAGGTCAACTTGCCCAGGCCAGCACTGCTGTAGGCATGAGGTACTAAGTGACATTCTATCACACTTGGCTACCACAACCTCAACGAACATCCTGTCTATCTGACTTTTATGGCCCTTACTACAAAACTAAAATATTTTAAATATATATGTCTATTTAGTTGACCATAAAAATTTAAATATTAGAAGATAGTCAGGGTTGCGATCAAAAAAAGAACAAATAGTTCATAACTATCTTAATGTGCAATGTTTTGCCCCACTTTGGAGGGCTTCATCAGGGCTAAAAAGATTTTTAAAAAACAACAGGATATTACAACAATAAGGTAATTTAAGCTAGGATAAGTATTATGTAAAAATAAAGTGATAAAAAATTACATATAAATAAAAGGAAGGAAGACATAAAATAGTATCAATATAAAATAAACTTGAATAAACAATGATAAGAATAAAAAATAAGTAACAATGGCAAGAGTAAAAATTTTAAAATATATAGTTAAAAAAGTACAGGAGATGTACATAAAACAAAAACAATACGGGAGAAAGAAAAAAAGAAGAAGAAAGTAGAGATTTATTTAGACGTTTATTTACGTCTTGAAAGAATAAATATAAATAAAAATAATAATAATGGTATTAAATGATTAAAGAACAAATCAGGACCGCCTACCTGTTCAAAGCGAAAGGTTGAACAGAAGGCGACAATGAATCATATTTCTGTATCTTATATATACATATATATTATATGTATAATTTTCTAATTTAGAAATAACTAAGTAAAATTAAAGTAAATTCGATAATTATTATTATTATCATATTTCTGTATCTTTCTCTTATTATTTTTCATTTTTCGTCATATCTTTATGACTACTTCCTTTATACGCAACATATTTGAAATAGAAATATAGCCATTAAATGGCTGGCCACCTCTTCCCCACTCCTCCACGCTTCTGCTTCATTGTCGCCTTCTGTTCAACCTTTCGCTTTAAACAGGTAGGTGGTCCTGATTTGTTCTTTGCTCATTTATTTCATTTCATATCATTATTATTATTTTTATTTATATTTATTCTTTCAAGATGTTTATTTAATCTCTACTTTCTTCTTCTTTTTCCCATATGGTTTTTGTTTTATGTACATCTCCTGTACTTTTTTAACTGTATATTTTACGTATTTTTTAAAATTTTTACTCTTGCCATTGTTACTTATTTTTTATTCTTATCATTGTTTATTCAAGTTTATTTTATATTGATACTATTTTATGTCTTCCTTCCTTTTATTTATATGTTATTTCTTATCACTTTATTTTTACATATTTATCCTAGTTTAAATTACCTTATTGTAGTAATATTCTCAGTTTTTTATTATTTTTTTGTATCTTTTTAGCCCTGCAAAGTGGGGCGAAACGTCAGACATTAAAATAGTTATTATCCTCATTTGAATCCCTCCATTTTAACCCCTTAAATTTCAAACAGATGCTGACTAATTGGAGTATTTTAATTTTTCTGTTTAAATTTTAATTTAAGGAAGGAATACATTCTATATATATTTTATGGATCTTTAGGATCAGTCAATAAGACAACTATATTGAGGAGACATTTCTCAACTTTATTGTTTGCATAGTCATGCTCTACAATAAAAAAACACTTTTGTAGAACAAATAATTTCTTCAACTGGTTATTTAAAAAAATACGATGTATAGAGTACAAGTTTGTTAGTGTTTTTTGTTATAGAGGTACTACTATATTTGTGTTGACATACCCTTCTTTTGAAACTGCGGAAAATCCCATTTAGGAACTTCAAAATGTATTCAAAAGAAGAGTTTATCAATACAAATAGAGTTGTTCCTCTACAAAAACAAAAACTTCACCAAACCACTCTCACCACATATTTCAAACAAACAGGACATAGATTTAAATTAATACATTAAAATACACAACTTAATACATAATAAAATATAATTTAATAATACATAATAAAATAATTTAATATATAATAAAATACATAACATAATACTTAAAATCATACATTAGCAAAAAAACAACTTTAAGAGAAGTCTAAAAGAAATGATCACTATTAAAAAATATGAAAATCAGGTTGTCAACAAAAAGTCAGATGTACAAAATTTAAATTCATGTTACTCCTACCTCATGAACACATAAGACATAATTAGGAACACTAAATATTGGGTTGTAAAATAAGTTTGTAACATTTTTTAATATTTCAATTTAATCCTCTCTGTGTTTATAAAATCATGTTTACTTGGTCAATAATGTTTATATATTCTAAAATAGGATTAGTTAAGATGCTTTTCTGCATCAGTTTCAACCGAGATTCCTTATCTTTAAGTGGTATTTTGCTTGCTCAAAATGGAAGAAAAAAAAATTCATTTTTGTCATTTAATGATTTTTTAATTCCAAAAAGGATAATCTGCTGCACAGATGGTTAACAAAATTTGCAGTTTGTATGGCGATAATGCCTTAGGAGAAAGTACCATCCATAAGTAGTTTGCTCGGTTCAGAACCAGAAATTTTGAATTGGGAGATGCAAAGCTGTTGATGGGATATGTTTCTCGAAGTGATATATGGGTTCCTCACTATTTGTTGGAAAATAATTTATTGTACCGCATATCCATTAGCAATTCCTTCCTGAAACGCTATGTTAATGATCCATTTTTAAAGAAGTTGATAACTGGGGATGAAAAGTGGGTCCTGTACAATAATATTGTGAGGAAAAAGTCCTGGGGAAAACGAAATGAACCGCCACTAACGACTCCAAAAGCAGGATTACATCCAATAAAGATTATGTTGTGCATTTGGTGGTATTGGAAAGGTGTCCTTTATTTTGAGCTTCTGCCCAACCAGACCATTAATATCTGCAATATACTCTGCCCAGTTGGAACAATTAAAGGCAGCGGTTGAGCAAGTGTCCAGCATTGGCTAATCGCAAAGGCATACTTTTCCATCACGTTAATGCCTGTCCTCACATTTCTTTGCAGACTCGGCCAGCAGGAATTATTGGAATTTGGTTGGGATGTGATCCCTCATCCACCCTATTTACCACACCTTGCTCCAACAGATTTTCACTTATTTCAGGCCCTTCAAAACTCTCCTAACGGAAAACACTTTAATTCGCTTGAGGACTGCAAAGCGCATATAGAGGAGTTCATTACACTAAAGTCTGAGAAGTTCTGAGAGGACGGAATTAAAAAATTACCTGAAAGATGGCAACATGTAATAGATCAAAATGGGTCATATTTAATTGTTTAAAAATATTTACAAGAATCTGTAGTTTTTATTGAAATCACCAGTAAAAACGCTACCAACTTATTTAACAACCCGATATAAATTAACTAAATATAAAATTAAAATAATGGACTGACTTCCTGTTAGAAAGAACAGTTGGGTTTTGAAAAAACTGAAACAAACCCAGTTACCTTCCTTCATTTAACCCCTATTCAGTTCTAGCACAAATCGTGAGTTAGTTCTATCACAGCAATGTAGTTTCACAGTTTACTTGACAAATATAAGTGATGTTTTAATTGTAATAGTTATTAATATTAAATTATACTCTATACATTGTAGTATTTTGATAATTGGTAGAAGAAATTCTTCGTTCTAAATAATTGTTGTTTCATTGTAGGGCATGACTATGCTAACAATGAAGTTGAAAAATGTTACCTCAATATAGTGTTCTTACTGATCCTCAAGATCAACAAAAATAGATATTCTCAAGAAAAAAGTTATATATATATATATATATATATATATAGTTATTAATTTGTATTAAATTTATTTAGTCTATTAGTGAGATACAATGATTTCTTTTTTTTTTTTTTTTTTTTTTTGTTACGTCCATTTTGTTCTTCAGGTATTTAGCCAGAGAATGAAGTTTTTTTTTTAAACTATTAAATATAAGTTAATCATACATGGTAGTTTTAGAGGTTTTAGTGAGCCATAAAAAAAAAAAATCTGCATTTTGTTTTTCTCTCCTGATTTTACATTATCATAATTATCATTATGCATTCATTTTTGTATTTTAGTTGACTCGGAGAGTAGGAAACGTGTATCTTCCTTAGAAGATGAAAGTGCAAAAAAGAGAAAACAAGTTATTCTCGGTCCTGACCAAGGAGGTGGATCAGTCCTGATGAACTTGCTTGTATCTGGTCATGATTTAAGTTCTGGTTATATATGCATTGACCCTCGCCAATCCTCCTTAAATGTCTTAAAAAAAGAATCATAACTTATTTTCTTTTCCTATATATTTGTTCTTTCCTCCCCACTTCCTTTTAAAATAGCCTGTAATTTTTAACTTACTTTCAGAGTTTTAAATTATATTTAAATTCTATACCACGTTATTACAATTAAAATTTTATCTTCTCTAAATGATTATTTTTTCAAAAGTTTTAGGCGTACCGAGGAGCTATTGGTGAAGGTTAAAAAATTGTATGGATTTACTATTCTCTTTTGTATATAATTAATTACATTATTATGTATTTTTGCACATAAATGGCACCTAATTATTAACTGACCTGTATATAAATATATATATATGTACAGGTTGTCCTACTATCTATGTTCATTCTCCTTTCCCCTCAACCTCTAAAATTTTTGAAATTTTGATTTGACTTTCACTGGATCATAGCAGTGGCAGAAAATCAACAATACCATCAAAAATTAGACTACAATTTTGATGGTATTTTTGATTTTTTAACTTCATCTAGTTCTCTGGTGCACCTAACTCTAGAATTTCCAGTAAGACGAGGTATTTCTTTTTATGGATTATGATAAGAAATGAAATTTTTCGACATATTTATACTTTTTGATATGACTCATCCTGAAGGAGTTTATTACCAAATACCGCAATTTTTTTACCTTTTTGATGATTTTTTTTTTTTTTTTTTGCAAACTGGTGAAAATCAAACTTCTTAAAGAAAAAAATTCATTTCAAAATTAAATTTATTCTTCATTCTGTCATCATATTAAAGGCATTTATTTATTGAGTTGTCATCATCTTGAAAGACATTTTAGTCTCCTCGGTTGGTTGAGGAAACCTATATTATGATGATGGAAACTCATATTATCTTTAAGTCGGAGAAAATTAAATTCTAAAACAATTTTGTTCTTTAGGTTTTCAATGAATTTCCTCATCTTTTACACACAAATTGTTAGTTGTTCGCAATTTATGCCTTCAGGATGTATTGGAGCAAAAAGTTCCTGATATAAATTTATCTTAAAATTTCATTTGCTATCAGAATATGAAAAAAAAAGTACCCCATCCCATTTAAAATTCTTGAGTTAGGTGCGCTTCGTAAGGTTAAAGAATTAATAATACCTTCAAAAGATAGATAACATGCCACTGTTTTGATTCCGAGAAAATCAAATCAAAATTCTAAAAATCATAGGTGGGGGGGAGGGTGAACATGTATAGTGGGACACCCTGTAAATCAGTAGTTAAGCAACTGATTATTGTAATATATTAATAATACTTGTACATGTGTAAATTAGGTACATGAAATAAAGTTGCTATGAGTCAAATTGTATATAAGCACTCACTGATATATTATAACAGTATGGAAATGTGAAATGGTTCTATATGATTTAAATTATCCATACCTAGTTAAAACTAGTTCATAACTGTTGAATATACAGGGTATTCTAGTATACATATTCACCTCCCTAACCTTTATAATTTTTGTAGGGTCATTGCCTTAGTGGCATTTGGTCTTTTGAGGGTATTAATTTTCTGACCTCTAGTGCACCTAACTGGAATTTTCAATGGCATACAAGATTATTTTTTTTTTATGAATTCTGATAGCATGTAAAATTTTAAGTTTTAAATTTTACTCTCTAATTTTTGACAATTTCAGTCAGGAAATATGACAAACCTATAGAACAAAATATTTTCAAAAATCAATTTCCCATTGGAATCCGTCATCATAATTTAAGTTTCCACAACCAGTGAAGAAGACTAATCCCTATTAAGAAGATAATGCTTCAACAAATGAATACATCAGTTATGATGATGATTTCTTTTAGGATTTTATTTTATTTAGATTGATTCGCTTTTCTCTGCACCAGTTGCATGTAAATCATCAAAATCGGACAACATTTTTATAATTTTATGGGAATTAATGCCTTAAGGACGAGTAAGGTAAAAAAAATCTCCTACATAGATTCTTCTTAAAATCATATGCTCTCGATATAAATTCTCTTATACAGAATCTGTACATAAAATTATCCCATCCAATTGAAAATTCTAGTGTTGGAAGACCTGGAGAAGGTTAAAAAATCAGCAATACCCTCAAAAAATAGATCTTAAGCCACTGTGATATATGACCTATCATAAATTAAATCGAAATTGTATCTATTAGGGAGGATGGACATGTACACTGGGACACCCTGTATGTATCTCATGTTTAACGAAGATACAGTAGAAAATAATCTTTATAATAAAAAATTGAAATATATCTCTGAAAAATTAAAACCAGATAATTCTATTTTAAGAACAACATGTGATTGATAAAATTACTGTCCTAAAAAAAGGAAAATTTAAACAATCACTTATAAATAATGATTTGTTCCCATTAAATGAAGAAGAAAAAAGAAATTAATAAATCTACTCTTCTTCTTTTATTCCATTTATATCCCATTGTATTGTATTACATTATTATTTCAAATTAGGAAGAATTACCCACTGTTAATTTCTTCAAGTATCAAAACTTACTGATTATGCTTAAGAAACAGAAATATAATTGGGGAAACATGGGATTCACAATTGCGTAAATTATTGATTAAGGAAAGCCTGTTGGAAAAAACAGAATTTTTATAACCTTTTTATTTTCTAAAAAGATACATGTATTTATTCACTTCTTTTCTGGATTCTACATAAAGATTCCTACATCGGATAATTTAAGAAGGCTATTTATTTAAATATAAGACTGTTAATGGATATTAAATTTTCTGGAGTAAGAGGAGATTATAACATTATTTTAACTATATTTATTGAATAGCAGCTAATAATACACAATTAAGAACATTTTAATAAACATGTTTTAATGATTAAAGAATTTTTAGTGAGTGCTTATTAACATCTTTGTAAATTGTAAGTATAAGTTGTAAAATGTGAATACATATAACATTTCTAATAAACATATTAAATTAGAATGCCTTTATATTTTTTATAAGTAAATCTATAGAAATAATTTTTTTTATATATGTATTTATATTTTAGATATTCCACAAGAAATCTTTCATTCAGCTTTTCACATAATGTTTTTTTTAATTTGTGTAATATTCGCTGAGGTAATCTCAAATAAATTCTATTGGTATTATAGTAATTAGAAAGTAACAATTTATTGGATTCTCTTTTTATTTTGACTTATAAACTCAATAATGTCTTTTATTTTAGCTGACATTTGGAATCGCTAACCATCTTGCAAAGAATAGAACAATTAATTCTTGAAAAATCCCCTTCAAATTTAAATTATGCCTCACAGCTGCTGAAGTTATGAAAAGGAAAGCCGAAACACTGGAATTTGTATTAGCTGCATTACTTTTTTTGGCACAATTTTGGATTTCTTAATGGTGGGATAGATTAAGAAAGGTTCAGTGACTGAATAGGAATTTTAAGATTTTCTTTTGTATAGTTTCACTGAATCTTTTCTGTTCAGTTTTATTTAATTGATGACTCAAGTTTTTTTCCTTACATCTAATGATCTGTTCAGTTCTATGTTAAACCTTTGTTTCAATTGATTTAGATCTAGTAGAAATAAATGTTAATGACCCAGTTATAAGTGTAAATTGAAAATGTAATGTTGAGAGAAAATATTTAATATTATATTTTTGTTATTCTTATTTGTATAATTTTTTTAATGAATTAAAAACAAACTTAATGATAAATTTTGTTGGTTATATTGTTTGTATACGATGACAAATCACTGCCAAGTATTATATAAGATATATTTAATTTTTTAATATTTTTTTAATTATTAATGTTGTTATAGTGCACTATTCTTTTTATTTAGGTGTTAAACTTTTGTATTGTTATATGCATTATTTTAATTGTTTAATTGTATTACTGTATATTGATTTTTTTGCATAGACAGCAGTCCATTAGCCTGGGGAAAACAAGGCTGTATTTTGTATGATGATTTTGAGTAAAATAAAATATTTGATAGAAGTTTTTTATTGACAGCACATTCTATATATCTGGCCAGATATGGTAAATATTTCAAGGGCTGTTTTAATTAAATGATTTATTATTTGTATGTATTCTTTTTTTAAATTTTTTTGTAGCCCTGGGGGTAAGCGACAGTAAAGCAGGGAATGGATAATCGAAGTTCCCCTGTTTCATTCAAAATGGGAGATTTAAGCATCCTTCTGTAAATCCTGGGAACACTAGGACACATTGCCTAAATGCCTCTCATAGTTCTGATTAATACATGAATAATTGGCAAAGTCAATAAAATTGATATATTAATAATATAAGAACAATAAAATCTTTCAATGAAGTTAGTTAAATGGCTTATTATTTTCTGTTTTAATTTACATTTTTTGGAAACCTAATTGAAACATTCCATTCTTAAAACTTTATACAGTAATTTGTCGGTTAGTCTATAACAGACATGTGTTATAAGTTTCATCAATATCGTCCAGGATGTTTAAAATGCCAGAATGGATAAATTTTAATTAATGTATAAAAATCGTTAAACCCCTTATTATTCATACATAAGTGGAATGGGAAATATCTTAAACTTACCTATTTGTGTCTAATATTTTATTTAAAGTTTTGATTATTAAAAAATTGCCTCTTACATTTGTTATCTCTTTTATCAGCCATTTCATTTATTTTCCAACAAATGAATTTCAGAGTTATATATTTCACTTTAATTATTTCCTTATCATAAATTTGAATTTTGGAAAAAAAAATTGTCAATTTTTTCTTAAGATGGAACATAGAAGATGTAAAAAACAAATACATATTTATAATTAATTTTGTGCCATGATAAGTAACTAATAAATAACTCTCTCCTCATATTATACTACTGGAATCAGCTTATAATGTATTAAGTGGTATTTTCAAAACATTGAATTTGTGATTAGTTATAAACCAAAAGTGTATCAAATCATAGTTGAGAACTACCCCACCAACATTTTGCTGAATCAGGCATTACCAGGACTATACTATTAAATTTATAAGGTATTTTTGAATATAAATTTTAAGAAATAATTTCTCATTGCTGCATTTTGTGTGATTAGTAGTATCTGATGAAGGGAAGACCACTAGAAATATCAAATCTTAGATCAATTGGTCAAACTACAGTGAAGAATTAGAGAGGTTAGATTCAATTAGCTAAGGGTAGTTACATTGTAACAACTGTTTAAGTTTATGAAAAAAAAAAAAGTATAAACTTGGTACTTTCACATCTTAGAAATAACACATAAACCAATCAGATCAATATGTTTCAACTTGCGTATAATTTATTAATTATGCTTATGGGAAGGATCCATCTCTTCAATTCCAACGAAACAGGTTCAACATATTCTTTGTCAAATAAATGTAGGGCCTGATTTCCATCATATCATTTGGCATCTTGTATTTGAAAAATTAAAAATATAGTAAGAAAGAGATGGTTAGGAATGCGCTAAAAAGGAACAAAAAATAGCTACAACTAGTTATTTGCCAACGTTTCACCCCACTCTGCATGGCTAAAACAGATACTAAACAGTTGTTTAGTTAAAAATATGTTGACAATGTAAGATAATATGATACAATAAAGTAAACTAAGGTGGGGTTAAAAGTTATGTAAATACAAGAGAAAAATGGACAGGAGATGTAATAACACATAAAAATAGAAAAGTAGATATAAGAGAAATAAAAAACAAAAATTGTACACATGAAGAGATGGAAAACCAATGAAATAAGATAAAGTAAATGAAGACCATGAAAGCATAAATTCCTGTTCCTTTTTGACAGTACCCCCAACCATCTCCTTCATATACAGTTATGTTCATTCATTTATATATATAAAAAACATAATGTGTTGGAAGATTATCACTAAGGAATTACTTTTATTGAGCTACGCTTCATATAAAGGTATGAGTGAAAAAAAAATAGCTGTGCTTAGCGTAAACTAAACAAATAACAATGCCTATAAATTAGTAAAAAAGAAATGCAATCTATAATCAAAATATGAAATTCACATCAACTGGATATTCAGATTTATATAATTTAACCATTGACATTATAAAAATGGTTCAAACTTTAGAAAAATAAATAATGAAATGGAAAGAAATTAACAGGTTTATTAGAAAAATTTATTTATACATAGTATGAGTAAATAATAATAATATAGCTAGGCCTTTCTAAAGTATAGAATAGAATGGAATCAACTTAAAATCAGCTTGTAGAAGGCATGAACTCGAAACCTCTACAATATCTTGCCAGTTTAACTCCAATACATAGAAATGTAACACTCTTAATCAGATTCCTGAAAAAAAAAAATGTAAATAAATAAATATATACAAGCATATTAGGGAAAATTTACATTAATTATAAAGCATTCATTATTTATTTTATATCTGTGAGTAGTTATTATTAATTCGGCTCCACAACTCGATGTCGAGTCCTGGCCTCCACCATTTATTACGATCTTGTGTGGCCGCATCATCACTCACTCCATCGAATGCGTGGTCTTCTTCTGCGTCTTGGTTTGTTCGATGTCTCCATATCTGGTCAAAGAATCTTCCTCTCCAAGACCATTAAGTTGTGCTCACCAGCCTTGGAGATAGGTTCACGTTTCCGAGCCATACAGAAGAATTGGCCGAATAATTGTTCTATACATATAAATCTTGGTGTCCTTAGACAAGGCACGGCTCCCAAAATAGGGACTGAGGCTATAATAACAGCGGTTGGCACATAGGGCTCTTCGTTTAATTTCGGAATCCACAACATTGTCTTGGCTTATGAGCAATCCAAGATACACAAACTTGGGGCCTTTTCCAAAAGTATATTCTCCAATCCTGATTTCTTCACCAGGCCTGGGAATTTCCTCTGTGACCATGTATTTGGTCTTTTCTGCATTCACTTCAAGCCCCATTTTTTCTTGCTGCTTCAGCCAATTTCATAAATCCATCACAAACAGCTTGGAAAGAGCATCTAGCAATGACAATGTCATCAGCATAAGCAAGAAGCTGAATTGTTCTGCTGAATATTCTTCCGCCCAATTCTAATTAACTTCTCAGGGATGTTGAATTCTCTCATTGCCTTGTACAACTGTCTCCTATGAATGCTGTCATATGCTGCTTTGAAGTCAACAAATATGTGGTGCGTTTTAATCCCATAATTTGCGTTATTTCTCAAGCATGAAGTGTAAGCAGAATATTTGGTCAGTTGTGGATCGTCCTTTACGAAAACCACACTGGTACAGACCTAAGCTCTTCTTTGCAAAAGGGAGTAGGCACTGAAAGAGGATGTTGGACACCAATTTATATGCACAAGAGAGTAAAGAGATACCTCTACAATTGTCACAGACCATCCGATTACCCTTTTTATGGATTGGACAGATTATGGACTTATTCCAAGCTTCTGGCATTCATCTGTCCATATCTGAATGACAATGTTCTGGAGTATTTTCACCAGCTTGCTTCCTTCAGATTTAAGTAGTTCTGCGAGAAATTTGTCAGCGCCCAGTGCCTTATTTTTAAGCCTGGCTAGTGAATCCAAAATATCTTCATCAGGTGGTTCTATACATTGATCACCAGGGTTATCTTCATGGAGATTCTCCTCCTCCTCATCATCCTCCAGAAGATGTTTGTTGAGAAGTTGGGAGAAATGTCTCTTCCACTCTGGGAGTATATCCACCATGTTTCTTCAAAGCAGTCAATAGGAATAGATAACCTTTTGAAACCAAATCCACCTACTGCCTGAATGAAGACGAGTAGTTATGTAATTATAAATTAAACATCATATCAAGCTGCTGAGGAACATAGGTTATTGAGAAACTATACATATCCGGTAATATATAAAATAAGAGAAAAGGAATCGAACACATATAATTTTATTTCTTTATATAATTAGGTAATTCATTCATTCTAGGAATTCTCAGTAGGTGACTTCTATGATAAGAAGATTTTCCCCTTAATTTATCAGAAACTCTTTTCAATTATATAATTGGGGTGTACTGACAGCACTAACACATATCAAGTCAGAGTGTACCCAGCATGTAAATTGTGACAATGGCACCTCTATCAAAGTACAGAAAGTTACTTTAGTTAAAAGGAAAATTTGATGCAATAAACAAAATAGGGAGATTGTTTAGTAATTTAGTGGATAAATTTGCAATTGGTAAAACCCACGATTTTGAAATAATTAAAAACAAAAATTATATTATGGAATTTGTTTTTGCATCAAATTATTTGTTATACAAAAAAAAAATAGTAATCAGATGTAATGTTTAATGCCCTCATAGAAATTCACCTAAATAAGAACATTAACTATAAAAAGAAGAACAGTGTTTCTTACAGTGGCCTCCTACAATGCTCAAGGACGCCCGTAATCTACACACTATCAAAAATTGTTTAGACAATAATAAACTTTTCAGGTTACTCTCTTGAAGTGAAAAAATTTTGTTATGCACTAGTAAAACATACTCATAAAGGAAGCTCTAAGGATTAGTAGAAAAAGTGTAATAAAATTAAAATGAACTATTAATGACTCACAAAAGTAAAAGCAGATTTTAAAAAATAAATATTTAACTAAGTAAAATGATACTGCACAATAAAACAGCAAAATGGTTATAAAATAGTGTAAGCAGTGATCAGAAAACCAGCAATCCAAGACATAGTTAATCTCTATGTCTTGAATTACTAGTTTTTTACTTCAGCATCATTAAATAAATTAATTTCCTCTGCAAATATTAATGCTACTTAATGTGGTACAGGACTATGCTGAAACAGAAGATGCTAGGCTAATAGAACAGGGGTTAACTAAACAGTAAAATAATAAACATAGGGAAAAATATGTTTTAATAATGTTTATAATTAAAATATGGACTAATGGCATAGCTAGAAACAGTACTTACCATCTAAATGGGTCATAATATAAAGATTGTATAAAACTCGTAGGTTTTATATTGCTTCTAATCTCTTCCGTATCCATGTTTTTAATTGTTTCAGCAGCACCTAAACCCAATAATCGCTACAATAAAATCGTGCCGATAACAAAGTTTGGAATATAACCTTCCACCAATAAAGAACACAAAACCTTCCGTCAGGGATTGGAACAGTAAGAGATAATATTTTCCAAATATTTAAGGCTAACTCTCAGTAGACTTATAGCAGAGCTACGTCATAAACGATCTATCAAATATAGGTTTAGTGTTATTGTGATATAATTGTGATAGCATAAGAAAAACTTATTGTTAAAACAATATATTGAACTCTTAAAGTGAGAAAAAAAGTACAAGTATAATAAATAAATAAAACAAGTATGAGTGTAAAAAATAAAACTCTTAGACAACAATAAAAAATATATATATATTACATAGAAATGATAATAGAAAACTAGCTGTGCGTTTGTTCTCATGTGGTTCCTAACATTTCATGTAAAACGACCGATGTGTTTATAAAGCTTTTTTGTTTATTATAAGAGATGTTGATACACCTCTTCTGGGAGTCGGATGGATTACCCAAGTTATCTCTGGGAATCTGCTCTGCACCTTCTCTTTGCTAAAGAACAGCTCCAATAGTAATAATGGAAGCATCACAGAGGATATAAAGGTACCCATAAGTATCCATGAGCTAATGCTATGGATACTTCCTCATATCTATATGGAATTATTAAAAGACCAATTCAGCTCGTAGAGTCCAATATTGTCGCTTCGTTCTTCTTCATACCTCTAACCAGTTAGTGGAGGATCTTCTTATGTTCCACAAGCAACGGAAATGAAAGTTAACCATGCCAAGAAATTCTCAGAGTTGACCGAAACCTGGGCTGGTTTTACCACTTAGAAAGTAAAATTCCAAGATAAACGTCGAATTCGAGGAACTCGCTCTTACAAAAAGGTACATTTGTGATGATTGATCAATTAATCCATCCTCTGCAAGCCGCCTGAAGACTTTTTCTAAGTTAATGTGCTGCATCTTTTCGAGCGACGACACTACAAAGATATCGTAAAGGTAAACAAATACATACGAATGGTAAGGATAAAAGGCTGTCGGTAGTTAAAATATTAGGGCTGCGTTTCGAAGACCAAAACACATGACCGAAAATTTGAACCGACCAAAGATTCTTATTAAGACAGTCTTGAGGCGCAACAGGACCCTAATTGTAAGTCCAATTAAAATCAATTTTACCAAAAACCTTACTTTGATGTTAGTAAAAAGCATTGAATATTCAGTAAACTGTAGAGTTATGGCTGAGTTTGGACAGCCAGACGGCGGCAGTTACCACAAATACGCTGTTAGCGGGCTCTCTATGGAATAACTACAGAGAATATTACCAGTTGAAGCAACATGGAGTTTAGAAATATAGTGCGTTTTTTGTCACTTTATTACATCTATTTATTAATAAACCTATTTAAAAATGGTGTCAGAAGTGTTCCAGTGTTAAATTAATATTAATGACCAGTAAGAAATTATCGCGAGTATGTCTATGTATTCAAATTTACCAATTCTGGGTTGTTTGGCAGCGGGCCCTGGACTGGTTGAGATTTGAAAAATGCTTAAGCAAATGTGGCATAAATATCAAATAGTAACTGATCTGGAAGAAAAATAAAAGAGACAGGGATCGGCTGTTTTCAAGACAGTTATTGGGAAAGAGGGACTCTGGATAATCAAGCAATTTCAGATGGGAGACAAAGATGATATAGCGCTAGAAGCGTTAAAGACATTTTTACAAACCAAAATGTGTGCGAAAGGAATAAGTTTTTTCTACTCATCAAACTCATTGCTGTATTCAGAATTTATTTGAATATTAATCATGAGAAATAGTTGACCGTAGATGACTTATACGAGGAGAAGATGGTTGAGGGGTACGGTCAAAATATAACACAAATAAGTTGAAATAACTTATTTAATCGTGCCAAAGTTTCGACCTGAGTTTCAGGTCTTCATCAGGGCTAAGAACAGAACAAAATAACAACCAATGAATACAGAAAATATAAACAGAATGACATAAAGTAAATAATTGTACAGAATGGAATTAATAAAATTAAAGTGATGAAAGAAGTGGAAAATAAAATTTATACATAGGCAATTGAAAAAGTAGGTAAAATAACATAATTAAGGAAATAAAATAAAAATTTGAAGCTATATAATGCAAAGAAATATGAATATTTTACTTGGAGAAGTTTGTCGGGGGTGCGG
>NW_027113380.1:0-6799 GCF_000696795.3 Halyomorpha halys
TACCTATTCCAAAAATAGTACCTTCGACTGGAGTTCTTAACTGAGGTCGTTCTATAGACTTTCCTAAAATTGATACAAAGAAACTCCAGTCTACGCAACAATCAATGGAAAACACAAAATAGAAATAGAAAAAGTGTTGTAACATGTGCCACTATACTTCACATACTCAATAATAAATAATAGCCGTTAAACATAAACTTTTATGATTGAGTCATTTATTTTCAAGCTTTATTTAAAATAAATATAGAGGGCGTACCCGTAGATAATCTCGAATCTCTATTACAGCGGTTAACCATCATCCAATTGTTCAAGCGGTTTCGTGTAAAATTAAATTCAATCCTTTTTTTTTATTATCGATTTTTTTATATGAAATTAAATATTACCTTAGACTGAAGTTCTTTATTTAAAATAAATATAGAGGGCGTACCAGATAATCTCGAATCTCTACTACAGGGGCGAATAAAACTTCAAGTTTGAAAATATCAAAGAGTTAACCATTATCCAATTTTTTAGCGGTTTCGTGTAATATTAAACTCAATCCTTTTTTTAATTATCGTTTTTTTTTATATTAAATTATTTCATTTCATCCATAATCTATCTCTCATGAAATAAGAAATCTTTGGACAAGTTTAAAAAAGATAAGAACGCTGCTCCGCTAGAATCGTGGCACATCTGAGCATTATATATATATATATATATATATATATAGCTAGTTAGAAATTCAGCCCTGATGAAGGCTAGAAATTCCGGCCGAAACGTTGACATAATTAAATAAGTTCTTTCAACTTATTTGTGTTATATTCTGACCGCACCCCCAAGCATCTTCACTTCATATCGAGCATATTATCCATGGTCAACTATCTTCTCATCGTTATATGTGGCAATATCACAGATAATCAAATTGTTTATAAGAATAAGGCAAAACTACCTAAATTGAACCAGTAATAATCATTATACAGGAAAGTTAGCTGTTATCATTCATGTTACTATAGTTACCGCAGAGATAAGCATCCATATATAAATTGATATAAAAGTTTCAATAATGTTTAATTAATGTATATACAATCTTAAATATAGCGATAGGGAAGCGCTGCCAAATCTGCTAGTGAATAAATACGGAAACATCAAATAGGTTAAGATTTTTTTTTAAAAAAAGACCTGCAGACATCCTGGAACCTATGTAAAATTATTTTCTTTATCTATGACTAGAAGTTTCTTGTAATTCCAATCAGAAGCCTAAAAGCATTAGCTAAATTACAGAGGGAGCGAGGTAACTTTTCCAAGACCCGCTTTGTTCAAATTTTCCTAAACTAAGTTTTAATGGAATGAACAGGCTCTAAAATAATGTCCTCCCCCATTTCCTCGAGAGTTATAAAATAAGTTTGTGCAGAGACGAGACGAGTACAAGCTCCCTGACAAGGGGACGGACACCCGTCGTGCAGGCTATCTCAAATTAGGTTCCTCTTCGGAACAAGCGAGTACCTGTGACCTGTGTTTCGTGTCCTAACAAACTTCTCGGAGGATCTGGCCATTTTTTTTACTCTCTCTCAGATGTAATTTAGCCTCTCTTTAACTTACATAAATAACCGCCCACCTACCCTTCTCCCCCCCCTCCGAACTGGGTTCCGTGTTAGAAATACATAAAAAAAAATTTGATGTGAGGGGGAGAAAAGGGGGGGCCCGGATAATTATCGTGGAAGTTCTGGCTCCGACCGCTTGGGGCGTCACGCGAGGAGTCTAATTACCCGCCAACATCACGTGTTTCCCGCCGGCTCCGTCTCTATTTCCCCTCTCTGTCTTTATAAATATTGTCTTTTATGTTTTATTGTATTTAATAAATTTTCTTTTGTTTTAAAAAATAAATTATCCATCATTTCTTTGATGTCTACTGAAGATGACACAGTTTCAACGACTCCAGACCAAACGGAATGACTAAAGAAGAATTAAATTACAGTGTAATATCCGTAATTCGAACTAATTAATGAAGGGAGGGTTATTTCGATTATTGAAAAACTTGGAATACAGAAAGTATTAAGAAAAATGGTGTAAACAAATTCAACAATATGAATGTGCATAACAATTTTTATTTGCTTCACTTTTTTTACATATTTTATTAGAAATTTAATTATTAAATCAAATTATAAAAATTAAAAAAAGGATATATAAAATATTCTTTGCATGAATTAAAACTTGATACAAAAAAAGTGAGTTCACCAACCAAATTTGTATTATACATATTTCTACTATTAATTAAATTATTTTTACAGAATCAAATGATTTATACAATAGGTATTGTGCATTTCTAATTTTAAAAAAATATCTTATGAGCACTTTCAAAGGAATTAGATTACCCGATATCGAAACAATAAAACTTTCCACTTTTGATTTTCACGGTGATCGACAGAACAATAACTTTCCTATAAATCGGGAAGTTAAAAATGTCCTTTACACATGTGCACTTTAAAAAAAAAAAAAAATATTGCCTGCTGAATTTTTTCATGAAAAGTAATTTTTTTTAATGCTAGTTTGGACGAATGAATTGCTCGTAGCACCGAATTTCGGATAATCAAGATTATACTACATTTAATTTACTTGCCACTGTAGAAACACCATTTCATCAAAATAATTCTCAAACTTTGTATTATTCAGTTAATTAATTTTTTTATTTACAGCAAATATTATGAAATAGGTTTTTAAATTTTTCACAAAATACAAATAAAAAATTAAAACATGCAATAAAAAATATATTTTAGTTATATTTTGAATTTTAATTGAATATAATTGGTGAGACTATGTTCAGTTTTTATGTACATTATACATATTTTTGCTATAGTTAAAATGTTTATTATTTTTTATACTGTTGACTATAATTCTGGTTTATATTTCATGAAGAAAAAAAAAATCATGTGTATAATGTATAAAAAAAAATAGGTATGAAATAAAATTTTAAAATTAAAAATTCTGAAAAATATATACACATATATAAAGCAAGAAAGAAAAATGAAAATATGTTAGGGAAAAATAATAATAACAAATCATGTATAATTTTAGCATATAGTTCGAATTTTTATACAGTGACTATTTACATATAGGTTTCAAAACATAGTTTTTTGCTAATGTTAAGTATGTTGTGTATGAGACAACCCAGTTAGGCAGCATAAATTTTTTCTTTATTACGGTACTAAATATCCCTTTTCCGCCTCTCAAAGGCGATAAAGTTCGACGAATGAGGTATCAAATGAAAGAAAATTTCATGGAGAAGTGAGGAATCTCAATTTCGATTCTTAAATTCTCACTGGAACTTTACTAAAAGCCATTAAAAACTGTGAGAGGTTTCAGAATCTGGTAGAGGTAAAGCGGTGAATCAAGACGGCTAGAATTGGGTTTTATAGATTTCGACACGGACATCAATACCCAAGTACGTTCCTATGGAAATTGGACTCTGCGTTTTAAAGCCCAAAGATGAACTTGAGATATGAGCTCACAATTAAGCACGGGTCAAATCTTATTCAAAAGTAACTTCGCCATGATTGCTATGGGATACTTACATGACAATTGAGCGAACGGTGCAACTGATTTTCAACTAGATAGCGTATAAAATTTGATTAGTCTGTCCATCTGCGCTTACATTAAAATATTTTCAGCTAAAGACTTAACCAATTCATTGGTTTTATAGTTCAAATTTCAGTGATATTTCAATGAATGTTTAGGACAATATGAGCTAAAATATGTTAATTCTGTTTAGAGTATGATTTTTTTTTTTTTATCGACAGGCTCAACAGATTTCTAATTTTCATGTCTCAAACTATTCAGACCCTCGGGTTCTCACCAAAAATTCATAGCCTGCCAAGAAAATTCGTCCATGTTGTTTAACGGGTTAAAATAAGTCATTGAATAGCTTAACTGTGAAAACTGAAGAGATATTTTAGAGTGGGACAGCGTAATTAGTTAGTACGTAAACTGTTATTTAACAATATTTATTATTAGAATTATGCTGTTAAAGTGAGAAAGAAGTTTTATCAATTGTGCGTGCGTTGAATAGATTGCCTTGGTAACATTTTATTGTTTATAATAATGATCATGATATAGCTTACATTTAGAATGAATTAAAAAGGAAATGCGAGAGTTCTCGCAGGGTTAAACTAGTTCAGAATAAATATTAAAAAATTGAATAGAATAACAATATTCAAACACATCAATGCCATGCCCAAGCAACCAAAATAGTGAAATTGCTCACTTCTGAACTCAACATTTCTTCTTTTCTCTATACATGATATAGATTTAACCTGCGTGACTAAATCACCTGCTTGCACAACCGTTGCTCTAGTAACAGGACTTCCTTACAAAGTACTGCACCCATAATCCTTCATGGGTTGTAACGGTACAGATTTAATTTTTTGTCGAATATGACTTAATTATTAACGATCATTAATTACTAATTATGCTTTATTTACCAGTAGTAGAGTACATGAATTCAGAAAGTGAAACAAGATATTTTTTATAAAATATATTTTATATACATAAGGTATTTTTTAACACTTAAGGGTAGTAAAAAAAATAATATATATATATACATATATACACAAAGTAAGAATGAAATAGTAAGTATATACAATTTTTAGACCTGTCATTTTTTTTTAATTTAAAAAAAAATTAATTTATAATCCTAAAATTATTTGCATGAGTAGTAAATTTTATTGAAAATGAGCAATAAATTCTTTAAACTTATTTATTCGAAATTTCAATATAATTTGATTGTGCAATGTTTTATTTGTTAAAGAACTTGACAAAGGAAAAACTGCCCGAAACATTGTTCAAATGATGCTCTCTGATCAAGAGTTTTTCATAGTTAAAAGGAACAGAATATTGAATGTTGCTACCCTGTTTATGTGCACTTTCTGAGATAAGATTTTATTTCTTTCCAATTTGTTGTAGGTTTTGATAAAAAATTATAAGAATTTAATTTTAAAAAGAGAAATTCGTAAAACGATGAATAAAACAAATAGTTTATTACTTTTAACTGAAATAATATGCTACATAAAGCGTATGGCATATAGGTTGTAAGGTTACAGATTTGTTTTTTAAATAATATTTAATTCAAAAGTTAGCCCAAGTTTAAGTGATATTAGAAAAAAGTATTTTAATCAAGCTAAAATATGGAAAAAAAAAATGAGTCAATGAATCCTCTAGAACCGCGTTAACAGGCAGTAAATATAGCTTTTATTTCCAGAGAGAAAGAGAGATTCAGTTCCTAAAGGTAAGCTTCTTTTCACATTCTTGAAGTTGCAAAAAGTTTATACATAAACATAAAAATCGATAGATTTTTTTAAAATTCAGTTCAAACACTTCATATATATATTTATAACTTATAAATATGTGTGAGTGGGTATATATGTATTAAATAGGTATATATGATTATATAAATTTAAAACTATCTTTCTAGTTAATAATTAAGATTATTACTCACAAAAAGCATGCTAAAGGATGGAAGAATTTTCTGAAACTTTGGTGTTAAAATATATAAAAATAAATAGTGTAATAGATAAAAATAAATGGTGAAAGTAGATTTCCGGTTAAAATTTGCTTCATTACATACATAGTAAATATTGAGACATGTTTTTAAAATTATATTGTTGCAACAAGTTTATTAATTTATAAGATTCTTCTTCAATGTATATATTTTTTTAAACGCGAGATATTTAAATAAAATTATTGAATTATACATTATAGAACGGATTAAGAATAGTTTTTTATTTCTAAATGAATATATGTTGACTCTTTTTAAAAATTTAAATCCATTTAATGGTTTCAAATGAGCATTAATTTCCATTACCTTGAAAATTATAAAACAAATCATTTTTTTCAGCATAACATAATATAATTAAAAACAAAAACATGAAGACGAAACAGGATACGATTAAAAATAGTATTATGAGAGAAGAAAATATAAATATTATTTTTAACAAAAATAGCATTATAACTGAAAACAAAACATCTTGCTAGCTTAATATGATTTAAAATACAAAATAAAAACTATTTTTCTTATATTTTATATTAAAATATAAATAATACTCTAAATAAGACATAAATATACTATAAATAGTAAAATATACAACAACATGAAGATGATTGAGGAAATAAATTAATTCGGGAAGGGTTAAAGGGGTGAGAGTAGTACGGCGAAATCCCGCTAGATATCGCTGAAGGCACCTTTCACCACCCATTTCTACTAAACTATTTACATCATCAATTAACTAAAGATAACAATTATTATTTTGTATCGTGATGAAAATATATATATGTATGTATACTTGTATATAATAATAATTACTATATTAATTATAATAAAATATAATTCGTTGCTTTGCTTGACTAGAGACTCAACAGATAAAAATTCAATTTTATTTATAATTTTATATCACAGCCCTCGAAGATTGGTGTCGTATTTGGAGGATTAAGATAAAATACCCAACAAATCCCATCAAATCACCTTTACCCTTCATCGTAAACCTACTGACTGCCCTACTGTTTCATTTAATGATGTTACTCTTACCCCTGTCGAACAAATCCGCTACCTTGGACTACATTTGGACAAGCGATTAACCTGGAATCCTCACACCAGACTGAAAAGACAGGACCTGTCTTTTCACAACAGAACTGCACGTCGATTTCTACTATTACAGTACTTACTAGACAAACGGTCTAAACTTCCAACACATTACAAAGAACTGATCTACATGACTGTAATAAGGCCAATCTGGACATATAGAGTTGAGCTTTGGGGCTCCACTAAGCCTTC
>NW_027113381.1:0-2777 GCF_000696795.3 Halyomorpha halys
CCAACCATCTTCCCCTAATTAATAATTAATAACCCTTCTTTACTCCTTGCTTCTTTATCTTCTCCCATCTCCTCTTCAAGATCATGACCACTTTGCTATTCCACTGGGCTTTCGCAATATAAAATAATTACCGGCTGAAGGTAGCCATTGGAGTGCAGAGGCTGTTTTGTCTTATCTCCCTTTTCCAGCTGACCAGGTCACCCACAGATGGGACAAAGCTAATGTTTCAGAAACAGTTCTTTGAACAAACTGCCTACCTTAACCATCTACGGACAATTTAGATCCACATCATAAGAAACCTTAAAGAAGAAAAACAGAGAGAGATCGCTAAAACTACAGTTTTTTTTTTTTTAAATACGTCAACATAAACTTGACTGTAAAAAACTTTGGTCATCACCTAAAAGATTTATAAAAAGTGCAGATTGATAAAATAAAATACACGCATTAAAAACGTGTACTTCCGACGAAAACTCAGATTACACATGATCTCAATACATTCCTGTAATATATATTTCATATACAGAGTGCTTCAGGGTTATGTGTCCTAACTCAAAATATAAATTAAGCAGCTCAAAAACAAAAAATCCCTATGGTTAGAGTCCATTAACGCTTTATTTAGGAGATTTTGAAGTTTCAAGATTTCATAATATTATAATTATTATTAATTATTAAGGTTATAATAAATTAATTAATATGTATGCCATACGTACATATCCATTAATATGTATAAACAAAGCGTTAACGAGCATAAAAAAAGTGTAGGTAAATGAAAATAACAAGTGCAACAGTGTAAAACAGGGTTATTTAGCTAACTTAATTGCACATTGATTTAGTGAGATTTATTAAAATTGTTAGAGCCGTTTTTGAGAAAGTCCTAAAAACATATGCATTTTTATCTCTAAACTGGTATTTTCGGTTCGTCGATTTTCATTAAAGAGATGCTTAAGGTTCAAGGGATACACATAGTTATTTCAGTTTCGTATGAGCTAGACTGTTAACACTCAGACCATATTGTGTGACTTGATTATTTTGAATCAGGAGACTTCGAAACGTAGAAAGAATATTTCCACTTACTGTATATTCCGTACATCGGTATGTGAATGTAAAAAGCATCAGTCTATGACCTTTCCACTGTATTTTGCACCCACTAAGGGATTTTCCCGACGTTTCACGACCCTTGGTGGGCAACACGATACTTTTATTAATATAATTTCTTCACTCAACATTATAAAAAATCTTCATCAGAATAACAAGACCTCCATCTCGCATTCTTGGAGCCTGGTTAACCACGAATCTTTCTCCAGTTGTTTCTAATTGTTCTGATGCGAGTAAGGAAGGCTTTTCACCCTTATCGAAACCAGTTCTCTGCGAAAAGATTATAAAAGTTATTTTGTGTGATTTAATGAGTCAATGGAAAAACGCAAGGTAGGTTATTCAAGAGAGTAGGCCGCTTTATTTTTTGGGCTGAATAAAATCCCTGCCTCGAATTCCCAGTACGGTTCGTCCCGCGGGAACTTAGGCCGCTCCTCTCTTAATTAGGGAGCCCTCCGGGTTAAAATAATTGTAGGGGTAAAAGGCCAATAATGCTAATTGGTTTTCAGGGATTGAAACATAAATGAACCAAAAAAGTACTATCGCCGGAGAGAAAGATCGAGTTTTGTAGTCAGTTATTTGAAAGAATATGGTAAAAATAATTAGAGGATTTGCAATTTTATGCATCATATTATTAATAAAAAATGTATTTTCTAAATCATTATATAATTTAAATCTGATAAAATCTTAATTTGTTGTTTTTATTGCTTATACATATAATATTTTTACAATGTTAATAATTATATTTTTGTGAAAAAAAATTGTCTATAAAAATCGAGGTTCACTTTTTTTTTTTTTTAATTTTGGATTATAAAAAAAGAGTATGAAACTTGAAAAATATAGAGAAAAGGTAAAGTTTCTCATTATTTAATGTCGAGAGGTATACTAATGTGAACTACAACAATCCATCAGTCAGGTTTTTTTTTATTATTTTACTTTTTTTATTTTTTATTTTATATTTTTAGAACAACAGTTAAACAAGGAGGTGATTTTTTCAGGATCATGATCAATCGCCAGTTTTCCCCCAATGAAGGATGTCTACTTTATTGAGGCTATGTGGGCTCAAGCAGGGCTACATAACCCTCAGTCATGAATCACGGCTGCAGTAACAGAATAAATAATTATCTGCTACTTGGAATTAGTAGCAAAGTGCTTCACCTCTGCGATAAAGTCCTCCATACCAAGAGGTATACCTGGCGTTGCGGTCAACATATGGTTTTAACAAAATGATTACGTTACATATCATTTTATTATGTTAAAAAAAAGTACTCTTTTGTTTTATATAGTATAAAAAACAATATACCTTGGGGTCACATGAATTGTGTGCACATACACCGGTTCAAGTGTTTCCTCTCACGACGTGGTCTTAGCCTGGTCATCTCCGTCATCTCCATCACTTTTCGCCACGGCGAGCGGACTACGTCGGCTTATCCTCCAAGGCGGACGGGCGTGGACGTTTCTTTTAATCTACCTCCACGAGGACATAAACAGCCTACCCACAACAGGGGGCACATCAATCACCCCCAGTGACATAAGCACATTTATTTGTTCTCTCTCTTTGTTTAATCTTAATTAGGGTTTATACAAAAACCGACATTTTAGAAAACCGGTTTTCGAATAGTAATATTTCCAGAAAACCGGTTTTAACCGGTTTCGAATTTTTATAAAAAATTGTTTTCTTGAAT
>NW_027113381.1:4652-5200 GCF_000696795.3 Halyomorpha halys
AAAGGTTCCTCTAACCCACCATAACAACTAATACTTTTATTGTTCTTAATACAACCTAGTTTCCATGTATTCATCATTCAATTAAACTTTTTTTTGTATAACCTAAACCTGCCGTTGTGCAATTTAAAACACCGTAACGTGTTAGTAAATCATCACCATTTTTTTTTAACTATTATTTTTTATGGAAAAAATAATTACTAAAATTAGGAGCCGACGTTTAAAAGGCTAAAGTTTGGTTTTTTCCTGAAATAAACCGGATAAAAAGGAATATTTAAATTTCCGATTATTATTTAAATACCTTTGAATCCCGTTTCAGTTGGGTATTGCTAAATAACTTGCATCCTTATGACTAAACAATTGCTATTAAGGCTTGTGTTGGAGCCGTCAGGTAATCCTGAATTTCCACTCCCTTTAGTACATTAGTCCCGCAAATTTACATTTGTTAAGACCCTATATATTGTATACATAACTTTTTTATTATATAAACACTTTTATTATCAGCTTAATTTTTTCGAATGGTCATGTTGCATTAACTCAGTTTAATTTTA
>NW_027113381.1:6166-21396 GCF_000696795.3 Halyomorpha halys
GTGAGAGGGAGAATTTTTTCTAATTGGAGGGGAAAGGTGGTAGGAAATAATAAAAGGAGAAACATACCTTAAATATAAAATAACTAGTTGTGCTGTAACAACGAAAATTCCCAAGGTTTTATTTGTTAAACTTTATTATATTTATTTTCAGGTAATTTATTTTCACTTCTTTATTCCTTTTTTACACCTGAACAACGTTTCGGGCTCTTTTGCCCATTATCTACTTCTATAGAATAGAATCTAAATAGAAATATTTCCAATCAACTTTTAACAATTAACGTATTGTTATGATCAATAAAGTTACTATTGCATCTTAATAAATATGTAAATAAGATAGGACATAATAAATAAAATATATTTTATTATTATTGGAGCTACAGACCATGGAGGTCCAAGGCCTCGTGCGATGTACTTAGGAAATACATTGCGCGTTTCATGACGTGATTTTCAAAGGGTGGGTTCGTCACCCCCATCCTTATTTAAAAAATCTAAAATATATTTTAGAAACTATTAATAATTAGTAAGGAAACAAATTAAAATCAATGCACAGCATTATATATTATATATATTATAGCAGATAAAGAGTTATGTATATTGTGTATATTATAGCAGACAATTCCCTAAAATAGTAAGGCAGTGCAAGGAAGTACCTTTACTAGACCAAAGGTAGTACAAGGAGGTGATTTGGTCAGTCACGCTCCACCGTCAGATCTGCCATAGCCGATTCGAATCCGGGTCCTTAGAGTTTGTAACACAGTGCCTTATCAATTAACTACCCAATCCCACTCAGGTGAATATACTCTAATCATTTTATCTTAAACCTAAATTTGTTGACATAAAATAATTCTTAATTGATGTTAATACTTTTTTTTTGGCAATCAAAATAAGTGGTTACGATCAGTTAAAGATTTATTCGACTACTAGAGGCACTAAAAGTAATGAGAAATTGGGTTGAAGAAGTTTGTTTTGGCATTGTTTAGAAGTTTAGCAATTATAAGCGCAGATTACTTAAAACCTTTTTGTGGAGTAGTTTCTTTGGATAAAATTTTAATTGGTTGGTTGATGAGTCTCCCTTGTCAAATGACTCTTTTTGTTCTGTAAACTTTTGAACTGTTCAGTTTTCTTGCACAAAATCTAAGGGGCCCTGCCATGTTTCATTGAGTTACTGTTGACTCATGATGTAATAAGAATATCCGAAATTGCTGCCGAAAATGCACTAGTGGAGCAAGCAGCCAAAAACCAGCATACAATCGATTTTGAAAATACTATGATTTCACATAAAGAAAATACTACATTCAAAAAGAAAAATACTCGAGTCCATTTACATATCAGAAAACACTAATTATACAGTGAATTTTAAAACAGACACAAGAAATCTGAACCAACACTATGATTGAAAGAGAGACAGAGATTTTAAGTAAAATTAATTTATGAAAAATATGAGATAAAATTAATGTTGATAATTATAATTAACCTTGATATGAATTGTAATCATAAAAGAAATAATGTGGGAAAGGTTACAAATATAGTTGCGATAAATTATAATAGTGAAAATTAACTGTGATTAAAAGTTTTAACTTTTAGTTTAATATGAAGAATTAACAAAATAGGTAATTAGACATAAGCTAAGGATTACTTATTAATAAATTTATATGATTCCCTAATGTTTTAAAGTTTCATAGAATAATTATGGACTGAAATTAATGACCTAAGCAGAATAGCCTCCATAAAACTTTTTAAAATTCATGTGGTTCTAAAATTGTATTAAGGTATGATAATTTATTAATAATATTGTTATTTGTTTAAAATTGTTAAAAACCATATGTATAATAAAAGTTGTTTGATATAGATTATCCTTGAGGATGATCGAATTGGCCGAAGCGTTGAACTTAAAATGAAATATTGTGAATTGCTTTGAGACTAAAATTTGATAAAATTAATTTTATTCAAACAAAAATAACCAGTCTCAAGAAATTTTAAAAATTATATATAATGAAATTAGGTATTTAAGGCGGGTACGTTATAATTTCGTCAATTTGAAAAAATTTACTGTATCTCATTGTTAGAGGTAATGAAAGAAAATAAACTTTGCAAAAATTGATAATTAAATAAAAATTATAATAAGAAAAATATTAAGTGTTAAGAGCAGGTACGTGGGGAATGTGGCAGCAACTTTTTCACTAAAATCGACACATCGGAAGTACCACTTTATATAATCGATTCTACATTTTTGTTCACCATCTTATCACAAGCGGTTTCAACAATTTTGATTTAATTGTCTGATCGATTTAGATTCAAGTAATCTTCAATATCAGTTTGGTTCTGTCCTCAATGAAATAGTATAACGGGGCTTTCATGCCGAATTTTCGAGAAAAAAGGAATCCTCTAAAAAGTAACTTTTATTTTATTTATATGAAATAACTAAGTATCTATCATTGTAATCGATAATACATTTGATACAATATGAAAATATTGTTTTGAAAATATCAGGTGCAAGAATTTAAACATTGACTTTGAAAAGTGTTGCAACCAAGCAAGAAGACGTTACCAGCGAGCGATATGTCTGCCGGAGTTTCCTGTGCTTCAAGAAGAGTTCAAGAAAGCTAGAAAGAACCTCCGACAAACCATTAAAGAAAGCAAACAACTGTGCTGGAGAGAACTCTGTGATGTGGTGGATGCAGACCCTTGGGGTAGGTCTTACAAAATAGCACTCAAGAAACTATGTAAAGGCACGATGCAGTTCCCCACGAGACCAAATGTTGTAGACAGTAGTGTCAGAATACTATTACCTGAATAGACGAATACTGCTGAATGTATAGATAATACATATACAACGGATTTTCCACACTTCACGCAGGAAGAGTTAGAGGACATCGTCTCGGACCTACTACATGGCAAGGCACCAGGATTGCACGGGATTCCTAATGTGGCTCTGAAGGTGGCTCTCAGGAAAAGGACAGATCTTTTCATCGATCTCTTCAGTTCTTGTATTCGTGAAGGCTCAATTCTGAAACCTTGGAAGAGACAGCGTCTCGTACTTATTCCAAAGAGTAAGGGAAGACTGGAATACCCGTCAACCTATCGTCCAATTTGCTTATTGGATACTATGGGTAAGGCATTCGAGAAAATCCTTTCCCTCAGGCTACAAGAGTTCACGGAGGGAGTTAATGGCCTCTCGCGTGCTCAATACGGATTTCGTAAAGAGCGATCGACGATAGATGCTGTTGGATTAGTAGTCGAGATGGCCTGCACAGCAATTGCAGGAGCAAGGTGGAGGAGAGGTGAAAAGTGTTATGCAGCAATCATCACTCTAGACGTTAAGAATGCTTTTAACACTGCAAGATGGACCTGTATAATAGATGCCCTACGGACTATGGCGGTACCAGCCTATCTTATGAGAGTTCTCACAGACTACTTCAAAGATAGAGTACTATTTTATTTTTCAGACATTTGCCAAAGGAGGTACATGGTGACTGGTGGTGTCCCACGGGTCTCGGTATTAGGGCCCCTTCTGTGGAACGTCATGTACGACGCAATCTTGGAAGAAGTTACCCTCATTGCAAACCAGGCTGTTGCTACGGTTCGAGGTTGGCTGTCTTCGGTAGGCCTACAACTTGCAGATCACAAGACCGAAGTTCTCCTAGTAACTATCGGGAAGCAGACTGAGTCCATCACTGTCACGGTTGGTAGGCACGAAATTCGTTCCCAGTCTTGCTTAATTACCTAGGATTCATGATTGATGCACGTCTACACTTTAATGTTCACGTAGAGTATATCAGCGCCAAATCTGCTAAAGTAGCATCCTATTTGTCACGCATTATGCCAAACGTCGGAGGTCCCAAAGAAATTAGCCAAAGGCTTCTTGCTACTGTTGTCCCCTCCATTATGTTATATGCAGCCCCGATTTGGAAAGAAGCGATGGTTACCATATCTACTGGAGACAGATGGTTTCAGTTTACCGCAGAATTTGTATAAGGACAGTTAGCACTTTTCGAACTGTTTTCTACAAAGCGGTGTGCGTGATAGCCCGAATGCCACCAGTGGAACTCCATATTGAAGAAAGAAGCAGGCACTATGGACGACGCTTGCACGTTTCCTGAGAGGAAGAGCGAAAAATATCCATCGACCAGTGGCAGCAGCTTTAGGAAGCTGCAAATTCCGGGAGGTGGACTCGCAGGTTACTCTTAAACCAGTATTGGAACGCAAGATTCACAAAAGATTCACCACAGTCGTCCTCAAGAGGTTGAGAGAGGAAGAGAGGGCTAGAAGACGTTACTAGCATGGAAACGTGAAAACCATGCGAAGAAAACGAGGCGGCACTCAGCCATTTCCCTACATGAAGTAATGCCTAGCGGCGGTCCCGTGGAGAGAAATGAACAGGTCTTTTGAAGATTTCCACCGACCCTTGTAGAAAAAAAAAAAAAAAGCCATCCCTGGAACTGGACTCCCTCTAATATATGTCATGTACCAACCCTTCCCTCGTTTAAAACCCTTCTATTTAACTACCTTTTGCTTTAACAATCTAATCCAATATTATAATAGTACAGATATTTTGTAACTACCTTTTAGTTTTGTTTTTTAATTTATTTTTTCTCTGTATCTAAAATTATTTATACGCAATTTTAATATAAATTATAATTAAGTGTGGCCACATCGTTTTTGACCAATATGTTATTGTAATATTAAAATTACCTTATAGCTGTTCTAAGGGACCTAGTCCTTAAATAATGAACTATTTATTATTTCATTTTACGTTTGATTTTTAAAAATCTTCTGTTATTATTTCAGCGATACAAAAGTACTTTTATAATAATCTCCTAACAATGAAAATTTGATTATTTAATTATCTCTTAGGAAGCGCTGGAGTCGAACTGGATACGACGAATTAGTTGATTGGGTGAAACGATGTTATTGGAGTAGAGAAGGTCAAGAGATTGGTATTTATCGGGGCGATTGGAAAGGAACTGGTATTGACGTAATTTGAAACGGTTAGATCGTTAAATGCTGGGAAATAATAAGGGACGGTTTGGGAGGGATAAAATCAGGCTTCTGAAGGGCGGTGTACTTTGAAGTTAAAGAGAAACAATGACTCTACGACAGGCATTCTAAATGCGGAGTCTCAAGGGACGACCTGACCAAAACCTACAACAGTTCGATGAGCTCCGTCATCATGAGTGAGGTTGTAGTTGGGGGTGAATACTGACAGAGGGGGGATATTGCTTTTAATTCACGTTCCTGAGGAATAGGTTTTTGTTAAACGGAAGACGATATAGTGGGAATAAATTATAGAATTTATCAACATGTGTAGTATTGCTGACGTAGAATAGCATATGTAGATATAGAAAGAAGAAAAGGAAGGAGATATCTGTAGTCCAGTCATTTAAGATAATACATACATTAAAATTTAGGGACGCAACGGAGGTGCGAGTTGAGGCTTAGGTTCCTGATTACCCGATTCGGAACGTTATGGATTCGATTCCAACCTGGGACAGTTAATATTTATTTCTCTATGGTCCTTAGAAATGAATCTTGATGCTCGCACATTAGATAAAACGTGACTGAAACTCTGATAGCCGCTAGGACTTGACAAAAAGGACTAGTTCTCTCGACCAGATTCAAGTACCAATACCAAAAATTCATTACAATGAATTATCGACTAGCTTGCGATGCCTCTAGAGCGCAAAATTAAAATAGTTCCGACGTCAAAAGTATACAGTTTCCTTTCTTACGAATCAATATACTTTATAGAGTCTTTAATTTGAATATTAGGCTTGTAACACAGTAGTATATAACAGTGTAAATAACACAGCATTCACTTATTACAAAAATTCGTATTTTGGTTTTTCCGAAGTGAATCAACATTTTTCTTGCCAAGAATACTACATTTTAAGGAAAACAAAGGCTTGTAGATATGAATGCGATCGGAAAACGCGGCTTTTGTTGTTTGAAGTTCCTGTCTCTATTTTTCTTTAATTATTCACTAAAATCTTTAATATTTTGTATTTATTAATTTTTGATTACAAGTGAAAATTTGCTAGAGTTAATTATTTCAAAATAACAAAGCTAAGGTACTTTAGAAGATGATTTTTTGAAAAATCCGCATTAAGCCCATTCAGAAAATTTTAATGAGGAAGCTATCACATAGTATAGATCACCTGATAGTGCACTAATTATAGAGGTTTTAATCAAAATAGTTTGAGCCATTTTTGAGAAACCCCTTAAAATCCTCAAAAGTATAAAATCAATTCAATAAAGTGGCACTTTAAGTCGATCGAATTTATCAAAAAAATTATTATTATATCCCAAAAATTACATCCCATCTTAAATATGTAATTTGAGTTGTTTAGGACTGTTCACACATCAATAGACTCACTGTAGGGAATCATATAAATTTACCCAATTTATAGATACCTCCAAAGTTATCAAATAAAGTGCACATATGTTAATAAACAAACGTTTGTATTGAAACAAAATATAATCTTTACACACTCCACAAAACAATAGTTCAATTATAAGATTTAAAATAAAACAGCTCACAAAATCAGACTGAACAATATGCTTTACCATCTTAGGACAACGAATAACAACAACAGCATTGTAACCTTCCACTATATTCTTTCTCTTCGCTATCGATACTTAACACTCAGGAAACATTTTATATTTTTTACGAAAATAGCGTCGAAGCCACTATTGCATTTAATTTGAACTGATATATTTAGATTAGATTCCTATAAGACATTTGTATTACAAAAACAATTTGTTTATATTATCATACCAATACTTAAGACTTTTTTTTAAATCAACACTGTATTGGATCGTTTCATATGTAAAGTCAGTTTTCACAGGAAAGGAAATTTAGTAAAATAACTTTATGAAATCAATATATTTACTCTCATTCTCCATACATTTTTCCCAACGTTTCAATCTCAGAACTGAAAAATTCAGGGTATTATGAAGAAATAAAGTCAGAAAATGCGTTTTTTTTTTGCCAGAGAATCGTATTATAATAATCATTATAACCATTTATCTGATAATGTATGTATTATACTAACATGTTAATGTATGTTGTATACTAATGATACGTTAATGTTAAAACATCTCACACATTTTCGATAATATATCTATGATGAAAACTATCAAAAATTTGGTATCGTATGGATTCAATAAGAAAAATATTTTGATCTAAAGTCAGGTGATTAGTTACTGCAAGACAAAAAAATATATAATAAATAATTATAACATTTTAAAAGTTGAATAAAGAATAGTAACTCAATAGTTATAAATATATGGGTTTTGAAAATTACAGAATGTTTATATTCTAACCTAAAGGCATAAAATGCTTTTTTTTTGTGTGTGTGTTTTTTTTATTACTAGCTAGAAACCGTAAATAAAATTAAGACCTTTTTTTTTTTTTTGTCAATGTAAATTCATTTTATGATATTTTAACATATGTTACATACTAATGATATGCTATTATATGACACATACTAAGCAATATTTGACATTCTACTTGGGAAGATATTTGATTATAACGAGAAAAGGAACGGAGGGGACCTTTGTCAATTTCTCTGGTTGGATGTTGACTTGGCATCGAAAGCTAAGAACTTGGGCCAATCCCAGTGACCTGGCTCTCTGGAAATGTATGGGCTGAGCTGACCCTAGGCCTAGCACTTTTTTCTTCTTTTTATATATATGCGTTCCCTGTAATAGTGTGTTACGTTGAGGCAAGAAAAATAAAAGAAAAGAAATAATATAAAAATTTCTTTATGTTAAAATAATAATAATTGGCGATTTGTTATCTATAATGTCTACATTATTAAAGTGAATACAGAATAATTAATTAGATATATCTTACCTTCAAAGCAAAAGTGAAGCCAAAAGGGACTTGGGGTTTAGTTTTACATTGAGGTTGTTATGTTTGTCAGTCATCATAATGTAAACTAAAACATAAGTCAGTCAGTGATTGGCTAGTACTCTTTCCATAGTCCTCTGCCACGCCCTTGGATCCACCATGAGCCCCGCCATTTTGGCTTCACTTTTTCTGCCAGCTGAGAACCTTCATTATACTTTTACCTCTAAACCATTAACCTAACGGTTTTATGATATATTATTGTCAAGAATTTAAAATGAAATGAAAAATCAATCTTCAGTTTGGGACTCTCAGTCCACTGAAAATGACAATAAAGTATTAAATATCAATAAAGTATTGAAGCAACACTTGCCTCACTGCATTTTGGAATCATTAAACATAATAATAATAGAAGGCGAATTGTGGATATTATTTAAATGGAATAAAAATTAATAAATTGGAAATTCAGCATTTAATCCCCGTCAAACTATTTCAATGAGGATAATACCTATCTGATATTAAAGATTTATCGATTATAAATTGAATAAAAAATCCATGATAATTCTGGGACACAAAATAATAATTTAGACAGTTTGAGTAGAATTTTTCTGGCTACATTTATTAGCAACTGCATATATCATGGCTACATTTATTAAGTCAATTACATATACGAAATAACAAAATGAGATGAAAAAATAAATATAAGATGGTGATAATAAAAAGTATTTTTATGCAAGCCTGCATGGATGAATTATATTAGCGAGTATAAGGAAGATTGATAATTATAATGATAATGAAGATTTGGGAAAGGTTCATATCAGTTACTTCAGATCTAGTGTTTAACCGGTGGATGGAAACACGAAAGGTGTAAAGGTCAATTATGTTAACACGTTTTCAAATTATATGCATATTTTTACATCAATTTACATATGCGTCACACTACTAGGTAAATATTTATATATTTTTTTCAAACTACTTTAATAAATGCCGATATAGATGAATTTTAATTTATCTGGAATAGCCCAGGCCACAACAGTAAATAGAATTAAAAATTTGAGTGCAAACGACTTGCTTACAAGACTGAAAAGACAGGAAACTGCTCGTCGATTCCAACAGTTACAAGACAAACAGTCAAAGCTTCCAACTTATAACAAAAGACTCATTTATATGACTACAACAAGACCTATCTGGACATACGAAATTGAGCCTATCGTATCCAATCCTTACCATACAGAATCCTTAATGCTGCTTACTTGGTCAAAAATCAAGTCATCCATGAGAACATCAATGTACCATATGTTGCCGATTTGGCCAGAACCAGATACCATTCCTTCCATGATAAACTTCCCAACCTCTAACTAGTTTCTAACTAAGCTTCTCCTTCATTACCTGATATTCCACCTAGGCGTCTGAAAAGAAGATGGCCTCAAGATCTTTTACTCTGCTCATGCCATTGTATAAGAAACTCAAATTTAGTTTTTAATACAGTTGTAAATATCAATAAATAAATTAAAAAAATTAATGAAATGAAAGTGCTTTCCAATGAAGTACATACTTATATGACACGAGCTAACATGATTTAAAACTTTATTAAACTTTTATTGTTATTTTTGGTATTAGGAAAATATTATGATAAAGTGAATCGATAAAATGATTCAATGTAAAAAAATATATACAATCGATCTCCACAGATTTGCCTCTATGAAACAAAATGTAGTATACCAGTATATTTTACCTCGGATTATTTTGGCAATTAATATTGGACTATACATTAGGGTAGTAGATGGCCCTATGTTGGCTCTTTCCCTACCGCCCCTAAACAAGACATCCCCTGAGAGGCGTTACCTATGACTCCCTTGGGCCTCGCCAAAAGTAGCCGTCCAATTAAAACTCCAAATTTTCAATGATGCACTGCTAATTAATATGATTTTAGATTTGATTAATCATGATCTAAAAAGAGAAACTTTTCGGAAAGTCAGGATTATAACAAAAAATAAACAAAATGGATACCCCAGTAACTATATTTTTCCAAGAATAATTTGTAACAGATGATCAAATTTCCAAAAATGGATGTTAAATTATTTAGTAATTAATATTAATCAAGATAAAATACGATAAATATTGAGGGTAAAGTCCCAAACAACTTGTATTGTCACTTACTTAGACTTAGGTATGAAAACGAGGAGTAAGTTACGGATGGTTTGTAAGCGGTAAGTTACGGAGTCTTGCTTTTCCCTTCACAAGTAGAGAGGACAAGCTCGATTCGCAGTTTCTCAGGTTTTTCACAAAGCTTGAAGAATGGTGAAGAAATTATAGGATTATAATAATTCCTAACAAATCCCATCCAATCACCTTTACCGTTTGTCGTAAATCTATCGACTGCCCCACAGTATTTTTTTAATAATACTCCTCTTCTCTTACACTTGTCGAACAAGCCAGTGTACTACTCGGGAGTCTTTCTTGGTGTAGAATTACCTACCCTACGCTTTTGCTCAAGTATGGCTCCTAAGACTGCTTTACAAAGGTATATTCCTATACCCTTATGTATTTTCTCATTATCCGTTCCTGTCTCACTGATAGACTATTCAAATTAAACAACAATAGTTGATATCCGTCCCTATTATTTCAGTCCGCTGGAGTTCCTGAAGGCAGTATTCTCGGCTCAATTATCTACACAGTCTACAGAGCTGACATCCATACCAATTCAAACGCTATATTTACCACATATGTCGATGGCACATATCTACTATCAGTTAAGAATTAACATTTCATTGCCTCCAATATATTCATTTACAAATTTAACATAAAATGTTTAAATTAACATTGGCTATTTAGATAATAAAATTTCAATACCATCTTTTTCTACAAACAAATGTTAAAATATATTCTAACGGTTGTGGAATGAGTAAGAAAAATTCTAGCACTAGTTTATATGTATGAGTTACATCATAGGGAACTGTTTCATGGATTGATATTCTTTTTCCTTTCTAAATATAACCGTTAAATATATACCAGAAAATAATTAAATCTTTAACTGCGGTGATTTAGAGATTGAAGTATTACTTTGCCACGAGGGTTGATTTTAACTCGAAGCTTATGACAGGGTTGATACACATCTTTAAAAAAAAAAAAATCTTGTTGAGAGCCCCTTAGGGGTAGAAACACCTTACGCCCCCAACCGCATTTTTCTGGAACTTATTTTCATCCCCCACTGCCTAGTAATCTTCTCATACCACCTGTTGGTTTTGAGTTTGTCAGGCATCATTTATGGTGTGATATTCATTTAAGAGGGCGAAATAAGGTAAATGATACGTTAGGGGTGCTGTGTTTGAAATAACCACATTTATAGTTAAGGAAAATAACATTTATTTATAATTAGTTATTAGAATTATTTTTATTTCTGTTTTGGATCTTTAAAAAAAAAAAAAAAGAAATAACATTAATCGTTTGAAAAGGTAAATTTTGGGTTTCATCCGTCTGTTAGTTTTCATTTCGTATTAATGTGAATATATAATTATTAAGAACAATTTCCGATATAAAAATAAAATCAGGTATACCATGAAATTCGAAAATTTAAACAACAAATTTTTATTTTTCTGATGTAATAACAATTCTGATTTCGGGGCTGCTCGAGGTGCAAATAATCATTTTGTTTCTGCCATGGGTAAATTATAACAAAGCCGTGTACGTATGCTTGGAATCAGGTGAGATCGGACTGGCTCGGCCATCTCCGATTCTCTGTCTCTTTATTCCTGTGCCAATTTCTCCTTTAGTTAATTATCAAGTTTTTTAATAGTTAATGTTTTATACATTTTTAATATTGACAATAATGCGAAACGGTTAATTATTTAAAATAGACGAGATCAAATGTACTTTAGAGGATGATTTTTTTGAAAATTCGGCATTTAAGCCCTGTTAAACAATTATAAGTGAGGATAAAACTTAGTGTAATTTTATATTTATTTTTATTTCTATTTTTTTTTTTTTTTTTATATCATTTAATTTATATAAGCATATCTGCATATAATATATGAATGTGTTCGTTTCCTAAGAACTAACGTAATTTGACATAGCAAACATGTATAAGTAACGCTTCGGGTTTCATGTGGCAACTATCACTCAGAGGATAGTGGTAGAAATGATGATCCATATGGAAATCACTGGGAGCCATCTCATATTGATGCCTTTTAGGCCCGGAGTTTGCTATTCCAGTCCCTCAAACGGCTGGAAAAATTCGATCATATCCAATTATTACAATATTGAACCATATAAAGTTCTTTGTACTAAATTAATATTATGTGATTACAACAAAACACATTTGTATATTATTTATGTCGTTTTTTTTCCCCCTATGTACCATAAATAATGTTGGTTTTTGTAAAAACGCGATATTTTGTACATCTTTTTGTTTCGGTTTTTTTGAATTTGAATTATCTGAGCCACCTCACATAACATTAGTCTGGTTATTGGAGGCACTAATGTATTTGTGTCGAGGGAGGTGTTATAGGCTTAATTAGTGAAAAGATGATAGCTGTCTAATTCATCTATATTTTGCGAAAGTCATTTAATCATATAATAATGATAAATCTGTACCGCTACGACCTATAGAGGGTCAGGGATGCAATATTTTGTAAGGAAATGCTGATATATGACCAATGGTTGTGCATGGAGATGATTTGGTCATAATCACGCTTGACCGCCATATGTTTTCCCAAACACCCACAGGGTACTCTCACGGCTACAATAACAGAATAAATAATTACATGTTACACCTGGATAAGGTCCTTGGAGTAAGCAGCGCAATGCCTTACCACTAATCGACGATATTCCAATTGAAATCCTATATTCTTTATATTTAATTTCTTTACAATTAATTAATTTTATTTTAAGTAGTATGGTATTGTTTTTACTTCTTACCTATATATCTAATGTACAGTACGGTAAAGTATTGCGATCGTGAAAAATTTCTAAGTATATTGTTCAACGAAGATCCACGTTTTAGGGTCATTGGAGTAAGAATAAACAAAGGAATATTAGTTTTTTAGGTTCAACCAATACATAGAAATAACAGTAGGGGGTTAATGCCTTCGTGGATGGTAAAGTTTCCGTTTTGAAACGAGCGAGTATTCTTCTCAAAGTCAGGTCGAGAACCTGATAGCTGAGCTGGCTGTAGTAAAGCTCCCGGAGGGCTTGGTTCAGAGGTTTGTGGGTTCGATCCCCACCTTAGTTGATTAACATTTATTACGCAACGACCTTGAGAATTTAGCATTGCTACACTGGAGCATTAGAGGTCCTCAATGGAAAAACAGTGAAAAAAAGCGAAAGTCAGATAGAAGATAGTCATGTTTTTCGTTGAATAAAAAGCTATAATTAAAACACAATATAACTAGGCGATTTACAATTGGCGCATGATATACTGGACGAAATCTTTATCAAAAAATCAATTTGAATGGGCCGATAAGCATTTAAACTAATTTAGAAATATATTGCCGCTTGAAATCCTACTTCAAATCATTTTAAGAAAGAAAATTTTTACTTTTTTCAGGAAACATTCTGTTGTTCATATTGTTTACAGCACTACGGATTGAAATTACATAACTGAAATAGTTATTAAGCAATTAGTTCCTATTCAACAGAAAAAATGGAGCTTAAAATAAAAAAAGCAACACATAATTTACATTTATAACATCCAAGTTAGGATTGGACCATAAACCTTTTAAACTTTTCGGTTGCATTAAAAGTCTACCACCTTACTTTCTTAAGTTTCTAACATCGTTTATGGTATACTCTGTTTTAAGGTAGGGAGAAAAGGGTGGTCTTTTGTGGCAACGGAATGAGAGTAAAGGACAGAAGAAGATTTATTAGGCCGTCTAAGTCTAATCTAACAGTTACGAAATAGTGAAAGCATAAGAAGAAGACATAGCGGAGTTGATTCGCTAAAGAAATTTATTTAGATTGTAAAAATGTAGAAAAATAATTTTTTTACACAAAAATGTATAAGAAGATATTATCATATATGCTTATGGTTCGACTTCTTATCTTTCCGAACATTTTAGGTATCTTACAATAAATCTATAGTGAAGTCATTGATCTCTTAGAGAGCTGTTGGTATGAGTAGTTACCGTTAGTTGTCGGCAGCTACCTAATTGGAATTTGAGGAGTTTGTGGTTCAAGAAACACAGTTTGGTTTTCCTCTACGCCTCGGTCATGTTGAGGAAGCCTTTATTTTCTGCGGGAAAGAGTATTCATGGATTCCTGGCAAGCTCCTGGATGCATCCTCACTAATTCAAAACATGGAATCCTTATTATTATTTCAATATTTCGATCTGTTCACGTTTGACCCCAAACGTCTGTTCACGATTGATCTCCTGTATATTCGTTTTTGTTTTTTTTTTTCGCTTTTTTCTTTATTTTCTTTTTAGAAAATAACATATAAATTATTATAATTTATGAATGTACTTGCTGTTTACAAATACTGATTAGGCACTAATTTGTGTACTTCTGAAAACGAGCCTTATATTAATATATATTATATTAATGTATAAGTTAAGAGCAAGTTTTTTATAATTTTGTGTTTCGTTTATATAAATTACATTGAAGGCAATCCACATCGCAGAGTGCCTGTCCATGACGTTTCTCTCATTAAAAACAAATTAAATTGAAATGGGAGCAAATGTAAACAAATCTTAGGAATAATAAACTAAAGGAAATCAGAAGTGACGTAACTCCTTGGATTACGTATACTAGAAATGTGTGAAGAGAGGTGATTTTGACACGACTTCGAATAGGTCATCGGGACTGACTCACGGTTATCTTGTTCGCAAGCCTGGCATAGAGGGGAATCTCAGCTCCACCTCTACGCCAGACTTGAGGAACGTGACTTACCTTTAAACACATTTTAACTCACTGTTGATCATACGATTCGATCAAATCTTTATATGATTTACCAGTAGAACTAGATTTCATTTTGCAAGATGATAAGCAGACTGTTGATAAAGTTTTTGGGAGTCTTAATCACTACAAACTTTACAATACAATTTAATCAAATTTTACCACATGTTCCCATGAAGCAATAGTAATACATTCCAACATAATAATAGTGTCCATGAATCCGGGCTCATGGGTTCAGTGTAGAGGGTACAGCCTAAAAGTCTAGAATTAGAACACTATCCTTAATGACTCATAAGAAACTAAAACCAGAAACAACTGTTCTTATATTTAAAACAATTCTCAGGCCACTGCTGATGTATGGGTGTGAAGTCTGGGGAGCGGCATCCTTCATGAAAAGGAAAAAACTACAATCTTTTCAAAATAAAGTCCTAAGAATCGCAGTTAATGCTCCTTGGTTCATAAGAAATAGCCAATTGCATCGCGAATTACA
>NW_027113381.1:21957-29141 GCF_000696795.3 Halyomorpha halys
AAAAATACAGTGGTCTGGTTACAGCATACTTCTTATTATGTATATACTAGTTAAAATATAATTCAAATTATAATTCTTTAAAAGTCTGGTGCGGTGCATATCTTGCACTTCGTAACTTCCATTTTTTTTTTTTTTTATGGCCCTCTTGCTAGTCATTTTTGACATATAGGGGGGGAGGATTTGCTTAGAAGCCATCAGAATGTCTTTTTTGATTATCCAGGCTAGAAAGATTATTTGATTAAATCCCTTTCATAGAGCCCCAACGATCTTATCCTGGGGTTTCACCAATGGAACGAAAGATTTTAATCATTAAATCATCGTTAGCTGATGAAAGTCTCTTTGGAAGTTTATCTTCATCACTAGCTGGGCTCAATTCCTGATTATAACTAATTCGGATTGAGTTGTGAATAAGAAAATAAAAAAAAATATATAGATGATTATCGAATAATGGGTAACATTCAGGCCCAAATTAAAAAATAAAAATAAATATCCAAAAGTTGAATTAAAATTAAATTAAAATAACATTTAAATGTTCCTAGTTCTGCTCATTGCTATATCCACTGTAAAGAAAAATCTAACAAAAAAAATATTAGCAACAGCATTAGAAACCTAAATCAGTATTTAATGATTTCTTATTGTCTTTTAGTCTACCAAATGGGTAAAAAAACAAATTTAAAAAGTTCTGAATTTTAGTTACTAGACTTAGTCTAGCTCATATCCACAGCAATAATCTAACAAACAAAAATTATATAACATTTAATTTAAACTGTTTGTACCCATTTCGATGACCTATAAGACATTAAGAAAATGATTTAATACTGAATTAACGGTATAAAATTTATAATGTTAATGCTATTTTTTTGTCATACTTTTCTTTACAATGGATATAGCTATAGGCTAAACTAGGAACATTCCAAAGTTATTTTAATTTTAGTTGTTTTTTTAATTCATTTCGATGGCCTAAAAGAAAATAAGAAAATCATTTAATACTAAACTAAACTAAAAATATACATTTATAATGTTATTGCTATTTCGTTCGCTATATTTTGCTTACAGAACATTCAGAAGTCATTTTAATTCAATTTTTAGATATGTATTTTGCTGAAATTAACAATAACAAACCATTACCAACAGCAAAAAAAATAATAGCAATAACATTTAATTTAAAAAAGATTTACCTATTTTTATGGCAAAAAAAAACAATAAGAAAATCGTTTAATACTGAATTAAGAACATACATGTATTTGGCTCTAGGACAAATAAGACAATGAGAATTACTGAACTCATAGGAGGTATAACAACAGTAAAATATTACAACATAATTAATTCTCCGTGTCTGTCAGAAATAAAAATTTTCCAAAATCCTATTAATATCGAATTTTATCCTTTAAAAACCCGCAGAATATGTTATATAATACGCAATAAAAACATAAACTATGCAAAATAAACTCTATATATGCTATCAGATAGCTAGCATGTTTAAATTTACAACTAATATGCCAACAATATGTTCTGAACAAAGAAAGCAATCGAGGAGGGATAAAAAAAATTAAGCAATTTAGGCGATAATGAATATTAAAATAACCAAATTTTTATAAATAAGAAAAATTATGTATTAAAAATATGTATAGATAAACGCATGTAAGACACTTTTTAAAATATAAAATATAAACGTAATAATAGTTAATTACAATCATAAATAAAAGAAAATAAGCATTTGAAGTCGTATATAACTAATTAACATTCACAAAATAAAAATCAGTCATTAAATTCGTAAATTTGAATGAAAAATTAACTAGATTATTTTTTTTTAAATCCCCAGTAATGCTAATTGATGATTTAATTTGCTAACACTATAAGATGGTTCTTTGAAAAAAAATCCTTGTAAGAATTAATTTAAAAAGTGATTAAAAAAAAATAGTTCATCAACAAAATTTGTATTATACTTATTCCAACTATTAATTAGTTTTAAAGAATCAAATTATTAATACAATAAATGTTATGTATTTCTAGTAGTTCTAGAACATTTCCATAGGAATTAAATTTCCCAATATCGAAACTAAAAAATTTCACTTTCGATTTTCACCGTTGTTACAATAACTTGCCTATAGATCAGGAAGTTAAAAATGTTCTTTACACACGTGCATTTTGATTTGAAAACAAAAATGTTATTGCCTGCTGAGTTCTCAAAAAAAACAAACTTTTTTTTCTACTCCAGTTCGGATTACTGGAGTGTTCGGAGCCCTGAAGTTCGGATTACCGATATTTCACTGAATTTACCTTTATTGTCAAAGAAAAGTGGTAAATCTTTAGTTTTTTGATGCTTTAATCATAAATAATGAGCATATGTAGTTATTGAAGCTAAACTAAAAATAAATCGTTTGTGGAGGAATATTGAAATTTAAAATATGACATTTTTTTTTTTCAAATAAATGTAAGCGAATAGAGGCATTTTCCTCCAAATAGTTTGTTTGTTTTTAAATACGAATTGTTGTAAATTTTCCAAACGATCACTACAATTATAGTCGTAGGCATAAGACTAATATGGAAAGTATTCTTCTGTCTAAATATGTATTTTTTGTTTTTGTTTCGTCCACATTCGATAGAAAGTCGAGGTTAGGGTGGGCATCCCCAACACGATGCGATACCTGATACCTGTCAAATGATAGGCGTTACCTGATACCTTACAGGCAACAGGTGACGCCAGTAGCCTCTTAAACAAGCCTTAGTCTCAATCTTACGAGGCATTCACTACGAAGTTCACACGCATTCACTGGATCAAATCTCATTCGAAACAACGAATACTTATAATAGTAATGTACATACAATATAATGGACGTAGCTGTTACAATGATCATTCTAATTCACGACTATTAAACCCCAAAAGGAGGGGTGGTATTAGCCTGGTAAAGGGGACTGGAAATGGTGTCAGTTTGATCGGGCCACAGGTGTTCCCTAATATAACTGGAACAAGGGAAAGGTGTAAGCCGAACAGGCGGCATTCCATAATTACCTCCTTTGAGCTTTAAGGTATCAACGACAAGTTTTTAATTATTTCTGATTAACTCATGCTATGAAAAGCTAACGTCAGAATATGGAAGGAATTAAGGTTTATAGAAACATATAGCAATAGAATCCATTGAAGTACAAAATATTTGGGCTATATTATTATTTTATTTTCGTTCAGTGAGTACAATTGTTATCATTTACATTTTTTGTCTTCTTTTTTCTGTTTTTTTTCTTTTATTCTTCTATATCTGTACATATTGTATGAATGAATATTTGATCACTAATACATAATGCCCTTGATTTGTGGAAGATTGTATTAATTATCTTAAATAAAATATTTAAAAAAACACAAATATTTAAATACCTAATATCTATTTATGGGTCATTCTCCCTGAAGTGTTAATCCTAAAATTGTAATTTATATTTAAAACTACATTCAAAATATAAACAAAAAGTAAATTTTGTGTTACTTATACAATGGTATGATGTGTGACATGTCTTGAATCTACCCACCGATAGAACTCCAATAACATTTCTAGAGGATAAAATCTCGAAGCCATCTTTTTTTCAGAAACTTTGGAGGATTATCGGGTAATGAAGGAGAAGTCAGGTTAGAAACAAGTGGTTTCAGTGGTCAGGAAGTTTATCATGGAAGTATTAGTATCTGATTCTGGCCAAATCGACAAAATTTAGAACATTGAGGTCCAGATGGATGACTTGATCTGAGACCAAATAAGAAGCAATAAGTATTGGATACGAGAGAAATTCGATGGTTTAGTGAAGTCCCAAAGCTCAACTCCTAAGTCCACAGAGGTCTTGTTATAGTCATATATTTTATTGATAATAAAATATCCTACGGAGGATTTTCAGGAATGGAAGAGGATGCAAGGTTAGAAACTAGGGGGTTTGAGTGGTTAGGGAGTTTATAATGGAAAGAGTGATACCTGGTTCGGGCAAGATCGGTTACATAGGGAATATTAAGGTCTTTATGTATGATTTTATTTACAATGTTTTCTTTCAATGTAAGAAGTTTAGAAGATATTAGGGAGGATTTTGGATTGTAAGTATTGAATACGAGAGGAATTCGATGGTTTAGTGGAGCCCCTAAAGCTCAACTCCATATGTCCAGATAGGCTGTTTACATCGGTACCTGCTCGTGCTATACTGCAGGTGTCCCGAGTGAATTTTTAGATGATAATTAAAATTATTAGCGTGGAAAAGGGAGCTGAAAATTTGTGAGACTTTCTGCTCATTAGCATGTATATATTTTCCTTTCAAATTCAAGTGTTAATCCCTGAAGGGCACATCGTGTTAGTGTGTTAATTGATTAATCATATTGATTATAAAAGGGGCAATCGCGGCGTCTTCTGGTATCCGCGGCAAGGGGGGCATCAGAAAATGAGACCCCCGACCCCGACTTTATATAAAACCAAAAAATAACCGAAAAATTTGGATTACTTAAATTCGACATTGGCCTTATTACAATCATGTAGATCAGTCTTTTGTAATATGTTGGAAGTTTAGACCGTTTGTCCAGTAAGTGATGTAATAGTCTTTTTTAAGCAGTTTCCTGTCTTTTCAGTCTTGTGTGAGGATTCCAGGTTAATCGTTTGTTCAAATGTAATCCAAGGTAGCGGATCTGTTCGACAGGGGTAAGATTAACATTATTAAATGAAACTGTAGGGCAGTCGGTAGGTTTACGGCGAAGGGTAAAGGTTATTTGATGGGATTTGTTAGAATTTATCTTAATCCTCCAATTACGACACCATTCTCCAAGGGCTGTGATATTGGATTGGAGAGTGTGGATACAATAAATGGATTATTATTAACTGCGAGCACACATGTGTCATCGGCATACGTGTTAGGGTTGGTTGGAATGTCAGCTGTATAGACGGTGAAGAGGATGCTACCTTGAGGAACACCAGCGGACTGAGAATAGAGGTATGTATAGGAACCAGAGTGGTTTACTTGGAATAATCTATCAATGAGAAAGGGACAAATGATGGGAAAGTATGTAGGAGGTAGGAATTTACGGAGTTTGTGCTAAATTACGAAAGTACGTCATTAGTATATTACAGAAAACAATTTATTCTTTACAATTCTAAATAAATCAAATTCTAATTTTTTTCCAAACGGAAATAATTCAAACCAATAACTTCAGCTTCAGTTGCATCCCATAACGGTGCATACGTTCAAAAAAGCATTTAAAAAATAATTTTACTTAAATTTTAAGCGGTTGGGTGTTCATATATTTATTTCAGTTGTATTATTTTTAATTTTCTGACTTAATTTTGATCATAAAAAAAATATTTTTAAAATCGATAACGAAAAAGAAATAGGTATACAAAATTTATCTTGATAATTTTGCCTTTTTTAACATTCATACTGGAACAAGTTGCTGAAAAAATACTAACTATTCATAAAAATTAAAGATTCGAAAAGAATTTACTTCATCGAATAAAAAGGAGAATAATAAATTGTGTTTTCATAATTCATTCAACCTTTTCGTGGATTTAATTTTTTTAACTTGGAAGAAAAAAAAAATTGTCTACAAGGAGAAATTTTTTTTATATCATTTTCTAAAATTTCACTTAAAAATATATGATTTTTAACAATTTACATTGTTTTTATATGGACTATATTATTTATATAGTGTCAACAAATACCGGAATTTAGTGAATTGTGGAGCAAATAATTGGTGGACGAATATGTGTTAAGAATACAGATTCTTTTGAAACGGATTCAATCGGAACGTCGAATTTTCATACAATTCCGATTACTCTCTAGCACTTATTTGACCTTACCTGGAAGATCTATTTAGAATAATCTATTGAACATATTAAAAATAAAATAAAATTATGAAAATTATAGTCTGATTAAAAGTGATTATGAACGTATACATTAATAATTCTGTAAAGTCGATAAGAGGTAATATTATACTTTATGTATTACATATTAAAGCAGAATAGAAATTTATTAAAGAATGTTCAACTGCATGATAAACGGAGCTATATTAGCTCAGAGCATAAAAATATGTTGGAAAAAAAAAAATTATGAATTACTTAAGCGGCTCATATAGTCAGTATGAGAAAATGAGGAGGAAAGGAGGTCAGGATGCAGACATATTGTTTCAAGCAGGAATTCTTTGCGTTTTAGCATTATCATGAAACAGTGTTCAAGTAAAAAAAAAAACATTATTCTATATCAATAACAAATTTTCAGAATTTTGAAAAGTTTTTCTCTAAAATAAACTATAATATATATATTTTTTGTTATTAAACCAGTAATGTATATTGCTAATATTCTGCACGTGTTTAATAGTTAAAAATTTAAGGTAATCAATAGAATCTATTTCTATATTATTTAGTTTTAACTATTAAACCAGTAATGTATATTGCTAATATTCTGCACGTGTTTAATAGTTAAAAATTTAAGGTAATCAATAGAATCTATTTCTATATTATTTAGTTTTAACTATTAAACCAGTAATGTATAGCAACTAGTAAAATTGTAAGTTGACCTAGAACAACTAATCGTAAACAAAATTTTGCAATGATGAAGTAGTAGACAAGTGGCCTACATACGTAAATAACTTAAATTTAATAGATTAGATTGCACAAATTTTGTTATATAATTCGGTGTTTAAGGAAGTATATGTCATCTTTGATTTTGAAAGAAAATTTTCACCCATCAAATCATTCCACTCTGTACACTCTAACAAAATTGCGTATTTTCACGAAGATAATCATTTTTAAACAGCTGACGTGCGTTTCTGATTATTTATGAACTATTCCATATTTATTGGTGGTTTATTTTATTCGAGAAAAAAACTAAAACGTTGGTTAATTTTATATTCACTGCGAATAATATATGAATTTATAATATTTGAAAACTATTATTACTCACGATAAAAGTTATTAAATTATTGACTATTTACGTTTAATATTTTATGAGAATTAGTTTTTCAAATACCAATATTTTTTTAACAACAAATTGATTATAAATGTCTTAAAACATTATCTGGTAAAATATAGGTTAAATTTGGCATTTTTTGGTTTTAGTAATATTGTACACATTTAAATTATAAAAATACAACTGACTATTTTTTTTATGTCTGAAAATAATTTTTTTGGTATGATATTAACACATATTCGAATAATATATATATCGTGTAT
>NW_027113381.1:29331-34471 GCF_000696795.3 Halyomorpha halys
CTGTGTAAAACCACAATTTTATGTAGATTCACAAAATTCTTTCGAATTTTATTCCTACACGCTCTTAAAGTAAAATACCTTCAAATTATTTTGGATATCAAACTAAATTTAAATCGTCATTAGGCAAGTGTACTGGTATTTATGGAGATGTGTATTTTAGTGTGTGGTACATTTCCGCATCCCACCTAGTACAATTGGAAGAATAGTTCTTCAAGTACATGAAAACCCCTCCACAATGACAGAAGAGTGAAAAATAATTCAATTCGTGTAAAGAGGAATGAGCTTGTTCATTGGTGAGTCCAGCCTTGAAACTACTCTCAAGAATATTTGATCATAATTTGAGACATCATAAGATCTTGTCTTCTGGGCTCAGATAGAACACTGTAACACAAGACTTGGATTATATAATGGTCGTTCCTTTTGGATTTCATTAGGGAAACCCGAAAGTTGGATACGGTTTCCAATGGCTACTTTAGAGAAGGCAATAAAGTCCAATCGCTCCACTTGCTGTATTTGTTCCCTCTGCCATTACCAGTATTAGACCAGTAGTTTGTTTACTGTTTCCCCATAAATTTTCATTTTCTACTAGAAATTAACGGTTTTAGAATAAAAAACAAAACAAAGATAGTTATCCACTGACTCGATTTATTTTATAAGAAAAATTATTGATTCCTCATTATGTTTTATTACTAAATTCATTGAACACAACTTTTGTGCGTTACTAATAAATATATTTATTCTGTAATGGAAAGACTCAATTATAATCCATTATGAGATTTATGCATTAAGAAGCTTATTTAAAAGTTACATAGGAATGTGATGTACATTTGATTTACTCTACTAGATGCAGAACATGCACCAGCCATACTTAACTGCTCTCTTTCCAGTGATACTCAGATAAACTATTCAGAATTAATCAAATTAATCTAACATGCTTCAGTGCCTTCCATATTTTTATTTTACATAAAGTGATAACTTATTATTTGTTGAGTTAATTTTTCGAGTGCTAATCCAATTCCTCTCATATCCAATGCTTACAATCCGAAATCCTCCGTAAAATCCTTGATGCTCCTTATACCACCATTAGGTACTTTCTTCCCAAGATTATCAAGCATTGAAACATTCTTCATATTTACTTATTGTATTTTTTTGTACAGTTGTGAATTTCACTAAATAAAAAACAAAACAAAAGAAAGAGTTTGATAATTGATATATGCCATTACAAAAGTAGGTTCTGAATCTAATTTCAATGGCATTTTTCCTAAATTTGGTGTAGTTTTGGCATTATTTAATTTTTTTTTATTTGTTGTTGTATGAAAAATTCAATAAGTTTTGCAACAAAATATGTTGATTTAATTTCCTAAAGATACAAAACATGGGAAGAGCAAAACTTGGAATTCAAGAGTTTTATGGCCACAGTAAGTGTACTGGGTATGACCAGCTAAGGATATGACCATATTTGGTAGAGCAATGGTTTCCTAACCAGATGCCGTGGCACACTGGGGTGACCCGAGATTATGCCAGGGGTTCTAAAATCAAATACACTACCTGAAAACGTTACGGAAAAAAAAATTGAAATTTAATTCAACTATATAATGTTTTTTTCTCTGTATTTCTTATTGTCATAAGAATATATAATATTCATGTTATTATCATTCATATCCGATCGTTGAAAGAATAATTGTGCAACAAATTTAATTTTTTTTTTCAGCCCTAAAAGGGTGCCGTGGGAAAATTTTCCTTAACATTTAGCTTCTGCTTTGCTTATATATTATTAAGATATCTATTTCACTTATTTTATTTTATTCTTATTTCTTCATGTACATAGTTTGATTATGTTCATTTCATTTATTTTTTCTTATAAGCATTACGATTTTATTATTTTTATTTATTTTATTTTTACTTTTTTTTATTTATCTTTTATGTTTTATATTCATCTTTTATTTTTTTATTTAGTTATTTCTTTAAATTTTAGTATGAATGTGACCATTCATCACAATATCTTATTTCGCAATGTTGGGGCAGATAGTAATACTCGTCAATAAATAAAATTTAAAAAAATATTATATCAACATATAGAGAACGATTCGAAGGGAAAAAAAAGTGCTAAAATCTTGTTCTGCTATCAATATTTTTGTTCTGGATTTAACTAGTTTCGAGCTTTTACGATTCACATTTTCATGTAAATTGTGTTCAATATAATACAATTTGTTCCGTTACACATGCTATAAGTATGTGGTCCGATTTTTCCGGTTCTATGCCTTAAATTATACTAGAAACTTTTGTGAGTTGAGATCATATATTTTCAATAAAACAATTATTAAAAAATTCGCTACTTAAGTTAAATTATTATTTTAATTAAATGAGCAATTAATCAGTCAATCAGAGCCTTTTTATTCTTCATATTTATTTTTACGATAATAGAATGTATAATGTGTATTATATCAGTCATACTGATATGTGACGTCCAATATTCCCCAATACTACTATATTTCATTCTTTGCAATTATTAATCTTCCAACATAGAAATATTTTCTGGTCTATAAAATTTGGAATTTTTTTTTTAGCATTTATTGATTTCAATCTAATTTCTACAAAGCCTTTTTAAATACTTTCTGAAGCATTGTAATCTGGTGGCTCTCGAGAACTTGAACTCAAACCTTTTTGTTGCCTTAATTGTCGAAGCTAACTTTTTCCTTTTATTGATGTTATTCGATTACGCCTCCCCTCAGTGTTGGACATCTTTCTAAGAGAACCGTATTTAACAATTTATGAGCTGCTTTCTCTCTATACATCACTAACATTATTTCATATATTTTTTTTCATAATTTTTTTTTCTTATTAAATACAAATAACATAAGAAATTAAAATCCATTGTTCCAGTTTTACTGTTTATCTTAAGCATAATTTATCAATTTAATTCGTCAGTGGAAAAACACCGACAAGAGTTATTGTAAAATTATGAAACAATTTTTTTAAAGTTTAAAATACGTAACCTAAAGTTATTTTTTTGGAACCTAGTTTCTAAAATGTCTAATTCAATGAGTAATGCTTTTAATTTCTCTATTATTGATTTAAATTATTCACTAAATTTTAGTAATTTAAAATAATTCAAATTTAGGTATATTTGAAAACGTAAACTAGTCTGATTCAGAACTTAATTTAACTTCGAAAGCGAATAAGTTCCTTTACTTATAAATTTTAGGGAGGTAATGCTGATGTCTATAAAAATGGACCTTTTATCTGGATTAAATCTCCTACATAAATTTACAACAAGCTTTCATGGTACACTTGGCAAAAACAAATTGTCGATTTCGATTATTTCAAAGAAATGAAAAGAAAATGGTTCGTGACTATCTTTCGCAATACAATAAATCATTTGTACATATCTATAAATGATTGACCAATTATTTCAAATTATTAAGAAGTTAAGTTAATTAAATTATTAATTAAGGTAGGGTTAAAATCATTAAATATAAGTGAAAAGAAAATTATAAACAAATGAACAAAAAGAAAATAGTTATAACATAAAATAGACAATGATAAGAATATAAAAAAATAATTACGTAACCTATTAAATAGTTAAATAGTTAATTCACTTTTAACCTAATAGGTTACGTAATTATTTTTTATATTCTTATCATTTTATGTTATTTTATGTTATAACTATTTTCTTTTTGTTCATTTGTTTATAATTTTCTTTTCACTTATATTTAATGATTTTAACCCTACCTTAATTTACTTTTTTGTATCATACTATCCTACAAAGTAAAATTATTTTTGTATCTTTTTACCCTGATGAAGCTCTACAAAGTGAAGCGATACGTCGGTAAATAAATATTTTTTAACTATATTATTTGTTTTCTTCTGACCAACTTATTTTATAATTTAAAATAAATCATTTGAATGTTGTCAACGGATAGGTGATGGGCTTTTTCTTCTATTGAATAATCTTCATATAAAAAAACTCAGCTAAGAAATTCCAGAGTCTTTGCATCTTTAAAAGTCATCAGCATATTTCTATGTTTTCCCAAACTGTTACTATGTCCAATGTATCACAATGGATGACATTCGATTCATGGGTTTGAATACTTTAGCCACATACAAAAACTCCTAATTCGGTTACTGGAATCTTGAAAATAATTCTTTCAACTATCTTAAAAGAAGGAATAGTTGTTAACTGTATTATTGGGAGCAAACCTTTCATTTTATAATTTTTATGATTGAAAGTTTTCAGGAAACAATTACGTAATTTGATAACACTTACACGCTACAAAAATAATACTGGTTCAGTTCTCTTAAATTGTTTTTTTTCACATCATGATTTTAAACAGATATCCTAAAACATAAATTTTGGATGAAATAAATTAAATAGTCGAATATTGAAAATAAGTTACTCTTTTACAGAAACAAAAACAAGAACAAAATAACTGAAAGATAAAATGCTATGCCATTTACCAATGGTTGATTATCAAATTGATATAAGAAAAATTTGGTCATGTCTTTATCTGAAAATAACAAGTTCTTGAACTGATCCCTGCTGTCAATCGATCTTAAAGGAAGTTAGTTGATCATGTTATAGGATGAAAAAAAAACAAAAAAAAACTGTATCTCCATACAGTTCAAACCCACAACACTGAAATATGAGGAATTACAGATGGGCTGCCGAAGAAGAATATTTACACAATTTTTTTTTTTTTTACATTTTGTATATTTAATATTATTCAGACAGGTTACTTCAAGTAAATCACAACTGCGATTATTCATCCCTGTTTCCTCAGACTGCTGGTGTACCTCAGGGTAGTAACCTTGGTCCTATCCTTTGTACAGTTTTTACAGCTGACATCCCAACCTATCCTAACACTATTCTCACCACGTATGCCGATGACACATGCCTATTGTCAGTGAATAATGACCCTTCCATTGTATCCCAATCCTTCCAATCCCACATAACCACCCTCGAAGAATGGTGCCAAAACTGGAGGATTAAAATAAATTCCAATAAATCCCACCAAATCGCATTTACCCTTCGTCGTAAACCTTCGGCTTGCCCTACAGTATCTTTTAATAATACCCCACTTATTCCTGTTGAAAAGATCCGTTACTTAGGACTAAATCTGGACAAACGACTGACATGGAA
>NW_027113381.1:35039-36517 GCF_000696795.3 Halyomorpha halys
ATGAATTTAGAGAGGCCAATGAATGTAACTTAGGATCTAGAAGTCTTCTTAAGTGAGTTCCAACTTTGACGAATGCTGATCTCAAGAACGAATTGATGCTTTCAGAACATCACTGGCCAATCAATAGATCATACTACTTGAGGAAACACAACCAGTAACAGAATCTGTATTGACTCATCTACTGGGGTTGCATATTTCACCTTCAATTCGACCAAAAACATCGGTTACCGATTCATCATATTTACTTAAAAAGACTTTTTTTCCGTGCATTTAATATTGTATCAGAATCACAAAAAGTTATCGTAACGATACAAAAAATAAAAATTGGTACCTTTTGTATGATTGATATGAAATTCAAAGAAGTAACTTTGTCAAATCCCACTACTTAAGTACCTATACTATTCCACCATTACCTTTGTGACCGATGGGATGATATATGCAGAATAAACAGCAAAACGTGTGTAATTATTAGTTTAGCATCAGGAAAAGGTTTTAAATTGTATTTTTTTTTTATTTTTCCATCACATCCATATAAAAAATAATCTTCGAAATTTGGAATATGGTCCTAATCTACGTTTATGGTCATATAATAATAGCGCAAGTGACTAAAAGCCATAAAGGTGAATTTAGGACCATAGGAGTCGCAGGCCGTAACTCTCCGGACCCTAGTGACACTTAATAAGGGCAGTTATTAAGCTTGAACCATTAATGGGCCTGAGTCAAAGTAAAAATTTTAATAAAAGTTTTGTTGTACTTGATATTGAAGCTACATTGTTCTTACTATATACTCTTATTATTTTTTTTATTAATATGGATTTTCAAATTATTTATTTCCTAATCCTAAGTTATTAGTCATCAAACTAAATAAATATGATTCTCTAGTTAGTAGATAATTTTCATCGAAAATATTTGTTAATAATAATGCAGCACTTTGCTGAGATACCCTCTGAACACTAACCACCAACAGTTCTTAAATAAAATCATTAAACAATTAATATGTCAATTTTACATAATTCACTTATAATCGAAGATGCATATAGGTTGTTATCGGAAGATTTTGAGACATAGACTTGAGACTGATGGTAGTTATGAAGAACACAAGTGCTCACAAATTAAAATAGACCAGGAGCAGCACATCTTATATCAGCGGTCTAAAAATATATTACCCTCTTTCAGTACTTATTTTCTTTTTTTTTTTAAATAATGTTTTATTGAAGACTAAAGCAGCGGCTCGACATTTATATTAATTTTAAACTAAAATGGATTTAGTGAATTTTAAACTATATATTTATCTACTTTTATTATTATTATGAGGTGTTAATCAACCACCAGTCTTCCGCCCAAGCTAAAGTACAATCCACTGCAAACATACCCTTTGATCTCCCTTTCGTTTCTAATATATTTTTTTACTTTTTTTGTTTGCCATTCTACATATCTCTTCTCCCTTGTTCCTTCTTATTCATTTTTCCAGCCATTTT